>NW_026623771.1:3977-89814 GCF_030028575.1 Malurus melanocephalus | reverse complement strand
AAAAAAAAAAAAAAAAAAAAAAAAAAAAAAAAAAAAAAAAAATTTAAAAAAATAGCCTAGAACTGTGTTACTGCCATTATTTTTCCTCGGTGAAATACTGAAAAATGTAGTTGTTCAATACTGTAAGATTCAGCCTCTTTATCTCTGTGGCAGCGCCTGACATTTTGCCTAATGAACAGGCCAGAATTATTTTTGAAGTTGTGGGGAAGACCATTTCGGAGATACAAGATTTGGATAGAAGGGTGAAGGAAACACTGGATTGTCTCTCTAGGGCAAAAAGTAGACGGAGCAAATTCAGAACGCAGAATTTAGATGTCGCTCCCGGCTGTATTTCAATGTCAGTGTTAATGGAATAAAAAGCGACCGCCTGGGGCGGGGACGGATGTCAGGGACCTCTGGAGCCCGGTGAATGCTTTTGTAGTCACAGCTCGGCTCCCCCCTCTTCTCTCGGCTGGTGGGCCGGCCCGGGAGGGGGCGGGGCCGGCAGGTGAGTGGCAGCGGCGCGGGCTCGCGCTCCCTCGGGCTCGTGCGTGGGGGTCCCGCCGTGGGGGGAGCGGGACGGGGTCGGGAATGGGAGTGGGAATGGGAATGGGAGTGGGAACGGGAATGCGGATGGGAACGGGGATGGGCCCAGCGTGCCGTGCCGCGGCCGGGGCTGCCGCTCGGAGCACGGCCAAGCCCCCGAGTGCCGGGGCCGCCGTTCGTGAGGCTCGTACAGAATCCCCAGTTCCGCAGCAGAAGGAAAGGGTGGCAGCGGGAGCGGCCCCGGCCCCTCTGCGCAGTGCTGAGGCCGCGGCTCCTTTCTGTGCATCGCAGGTGCCTTCATGAATAACTTAAACGACCCTCCCAACTGGAACATCCTGCCCAATCGGCGCGATCCCGGGGATGACGGCAGCCGGTGGAATTACGCCCTGCTGGTCCCCATGCTGGGCCTGGCCGCCTTCCGTGAGTAGCGCTGGGCCCCCAGCCCAAAGGGGACTGCTGGAGCAGTGCGGTGACAAAGGCATGCCTCGTCTGAGCACTTCCTCAGGCCTTCTTGTTTATGATGTTATGAACAACAAGCACTGTTCATACATGGGAGTTGATTTCATAATAATTAAGATGCAATTTACAAAGCTYTCTCAAGGAAAATGGGCACAGGATGTGCTGGAGAGCCCAGAGGTAACAACCCCAGATGTTGCTGATGTGTATTTATTTACTGGGCCTAGGAAGTTCTTTGTGAAGTTCTTGCATCATAAACCTCCAGTTTTGTTTCTCCATTATTTTCCTTCTCTAATCCAAGCAGTGCAAGTATTGGTAATAAAAGATTAGGGGTGTTTTATTTTAGAGAAAATATGATTATTTGAAGTGATGTACTGTGAAACAGGGATCACAGAAACACATTTTGTGTGAACATGTAAATAGAAGTGTCACTGGGGAGGGCAGGAAAGCTTTTTGCCACTTAATAGCTTTATTTGAGCCACAGTTAATTAATCATAGCTATCATTTTTACATGTTATACTTGTATCTGAAGTCTCATTTATATATGATAGGTTGGATCTGGACCAGAGAATGTCAAAAAGAAATAGAAAAAGAGAAACAAGAATACTACAAAAAGGAGTCAACTTTACAAAAAGACCTGGAAGGCAAATACCGGGATATAATCACGGAGAATCGTCGTGCTGTTGCTCACTTGGAGGTGGAGCTGGAAAAGGAACGCAACAGGACCCTGAGTTACCGGGAAGCCCTCGTGTCCCAGAGCCGCAAACTAGTGGAAGAGAGAAAGCTCCTAGAGCAGGAGCAGGTGAAGCTGGAGCTAGAAAAACAAGTCCTTTTGAACTCAGGAGCAGAAGGTACCTTGTACCAGAGCTGCCTGGCAAAGGAAGAAGAGTGGCAACAGAGAGCCAATATTTTACTAAAAGAATTGGAAGAGGGACTGAAAGAAAGRCAGGACATCTATTGCAGTATTACTGTACCCAGAAGTCAGAGACTAGAAATAGAGAAAAATCTGCTAGTTAAAGCAGCAACTAATCCTGTTGCTATGGCTTTAGATGTGGAGAGTGGCTTAAAAGATATTTTCAAACATGATAACTACTGTGGCAATGTGCTGAGCAAAACCAGAAGTCAAAACGGAAAGCTTATGTGGCTGTATTTGAGATACTGGGAACTAGCTGTTGAACTGCAGAAATTCAAGAAGGTAGAAAAGGCCATGTTAGGAAAACGCTAAGCAGGGGAAACAGTGGGATTCYGTGTGATCCACCATGTTTGGTAGGGACAATCATGGTTGTAGTCCAAAGCTGTTAAATTMTTCTGCTGTGTTGCCATCTCTTCTCCTCCTTGCACTTGTATTTGCATGGGACATGTGCGGTGCTGGTGCCTTTCCTCTCACTAACAGCAGATGCTCTGGTGAGCTGTGCATGCTCTTAAACCCCGTGAGTGTGTTTGTGTTGCAGTATAGAGATACGACAACTCCCACAGGTATCAGAAGCAGCAAAACAACTCAGTGTAGGGGGATTTGCCTCACTGATGGTCACRCTCCATCAACAGAGAAGTGTGGTTTGTCTCTCCCATGTGAGGTAGCACATGGTGCTCCTTCTCCCTCACATTTTACATGGTGTCTCAACAGTCTTTTTTTTTATTACAGTTATTTTTTTTATTGTTTAAGCAAGACTGATTTTGAGGCAGGTGTTTCGAAGAGATGGTATTGGAGCCGKCTGCTTGACATATAAATCCTGCGTGTCTGTATGCACAATTATATAAATACATATATATGTGTGAATGTGTGTGTATGTGTTAGTATTCAGGAGGGGAGAATAGTTTGATCCTTTCTCAGATTAATTGRTCTTGCATTGTCTTCCAGTTTAATATACAGATAGTGCTTTATGAATTAAACATCCAAAAGATGCTAATTCAAATGACACGTAAAGGAGCAGACTGATGTCTCATTGGCTCTTGGGATCCATTCTCAGATATGAGGGAGTATATCAACTGGAAGTTTTATTTTCATACATTGGATGTACCTTAAGAATACCWATATTTCTTTCATAGCTGAGGTTTTAGTTGTAACTCAACAATGTGTCACCATTTGGATGTCCCCCTGCTGCTGCCTCTGTCTCCCAGGGCACTGGCTRCCACCTGGTTTGCCTTCAGGAACCTCCTTGCCATTGCACCTGGCCCTGCTCCTTGGACAGGTCCTGTTTGTTATTTGCAGATGGGAACCTAAATGCAGCCTGCACTGGTAGCCACTACTCCCTCTCTGACTGTCTCCCTTCTCCCAGAACTGAAGTACATACTCTTTTTGCACTTCTTAAATTTTGTGCTTGTGGTTCACTTTACATGCACGTGACCATGAAAGCCGACAGATAGACAAGTTTTGCAAACTTTCTTAAGAAAGGCGTCTTGTTCATTAAGTGAGTAAAATAAAGTGGGTTTGGTAAAAATAAAATAATATGTACCGTAAAATAATACAGGAAAATAAATGGATCCAGATTAAAAAATCCAACAACAAATAAATTTTAAAAACCTAGTGCATTYCAATACCTGAAATTTCTTAGAACTTTGAGTATACTTAGGGTCCTTTCAGTGCTAGGAACCACCTTCTTTTTAAAATGTGCCATGCATTTCAAGTAATAACTTCTTTCTTCCTCCTTTCTAACCCAGCCTTAGACTTCAAAGGGGCAGTGTTTACCCTTTTGTTTATATCCTCTAGTTTTCTCTGTTACTTGACTTTGATCAGTGTTGGTAGGTTGTCAGTCTATTAATTAGCAGTTTGATATTTACTGAGGGCTAGACTTGACAAACRTATTTTCTCTAGGCAATCACCTAGAACCATGGCTTGGGAGCAGTCCAGCTAAGTGAATGCCCATCCTCCTGCAGATGTGGGGGATTTTCTCTTGCTATTTTCTCCTTGTTTCATTTCAGTGTGAGCACAGAAGACAGCAGATAAATCTTTTGAAATAGTATGTGCATCTTAATCCAGTTACTAAGCAGAAATATCTAACATAACAAAATTCCAGCCAGATGTTTCCTAACTACCTGGTTTTCCAGTTGTAACTTTGCTCACCTTGATAGTAGTAGTTTTTTTGCTGTGTTGATTTATTAGTCTTCTGTATACTATTTTTTTTAAATAAAGTTTTAGTAGATAAACTTGGAGGAAAAAAATAGATCACAAATGCCAGAAGGGCCACAGTTTGTCTGGGTGCCAAGCATATGCAGGTTGGGAAATGAGAACACAATTGAGTTTCTACTGTATGCGATGCCCTGAGCTGACCTGCTGCAGCTGGACATAGACACACACTCTAATTGCCCAGGAGAACAAATTAGTTTGACTAATTTAGCCCATGTAATTCCTTCAGGATGTAGAAAGTGACCATCCAGCTCTAGCGCGTTTCACACGTACCTGCAGGCAGTTAAGCTGTTCCTCTGACTAAGAGCATCAAGTCAATGCCAATGTATTTGAGATTCATGCCTTGAACTTGTAAACTTAGCATTAAAAGGTCAAAGATTTTATGCTTTTTCATTTTGTTTCATAGTTTGTCACACATACCACTCAAAACATTTAAAGACAATGTAATCAAGGTTAAAATACTATTTTTTTTCAGTATAAATATGTACATTCAAACCTTATACTCCTGATTGTACGGGGTTGGATGCAATGTAGAAAAGCTTTGGTATTCATTTTCTCTCTTTTAGAAGTGTCATTTCTTTGTACAACTAATTGAACTATTGTTCTTGGACCCTTTGAAGATCATTATATTAAGACTGAAGAGTTACTTCAGAAGACTTTTTTAAAGTGTATAACTGGTTTAGAAGCACTGATGCTGTTAGGCTGTACCAAAACTTATGTTTGTAGGTATGCAATGTATTTTTTAAATGATCCCACTTTGTAGGCTGTTACACTGAAAATTCTAAGTTTTCTCTTCCCCAACACTTGTACGGAATTGGTTAATTGTTTGAAATTGCCCATACATGTTATGTAGAATGCAAGAATAATTTGTTTTCAAAGTATTAATGAACTTATTTTTGTTATAAAATTGTCACTCGGCTGTCAATAACAATTAATAAAAACCTTTACATATTTCTGCACTGTTTTGTAACTTGGGCAGGGTGGGTGGGAGAAGTGGAATTTGCTGTTTTATTCCGATTTACCAAGCTAATTGCACTGTTTTAGGTTTTATGAACTGTACATTTTTTAAATTGGCACATGGAAAGTTTTGGTCTTAGTGCTGAGAAAATAACATGTAAAGTTTTTTCTTAGGAAAGAACACTGTTGAAGAGGTAAGTGCACCAGCATTAACTAAAGATGTTAGTTAGTTAGATGTTAGATGTCTAGTCTGAAAGACTAGAGACATTCCTTTGATGGAATGTTGTTTGGGACRTTCTGCCTTCCTCCAGAATCTCTCAGATGTCTCTTTCTGCATGTCAGCTGCTTTTCATTTCCCTCATCTTCCTGCTTTCTGAAGAACTGCAATCCAGCTGCTGTAGGACAATGTTCGGACACTTTGGAAATTCTTTTTCCTATAGTAAAAGATCCTCAGTCTATTTGTATTTGACACAACCCTTCACCATCCTCTGGCTCTTTAAAACATGCATTTGAGCACTCCTGTGTGAGGATGAGAAAACAATGTTCCTCAGTGGAGCATACAAGGCAGAAACAGTGGTCAGTTATTGCAAAATTAAAGACACTTGAGTTGTTGTGATAAAAGGATGGAAGTCAAGTTTACAGTTGCAGTTGTGGTGCAGCTGGATAGAAGGCTTTGCTGGTGTGTGTTCCATGATCCACATTTATTGGTCATTAATTTAATACCTGGTCCAGGAATGTTCCCTGGTCCTTGTATACGAGGCAACAGATGGACCTGCTAAGAGGTAACTCGCTGAAATTYAGCGTAGCTCAGCAGTGAGGCAATGGCCACTTCAAAACAGCGAAATTCGGATTGCTGCAACAGAGAACTGAAACTAAACTGAAGTAAACTGAAAGTAAATGGTGCCTCTGGAAACCTGGAGTCTGCAGATGGAAGRGTTTGAAGAGATCTGGGGCATTGTGAGAACAGTGGTGGCAACTGCTCACAGTCATGCACCCCAACACCCTTGTGCTGACACCCGAGCTGTCCAGCTGCTGAAAAAAAAATGCCTCTTAACTCTTGTGTTTATAACAGGTTTAAATTTATGAGATACCTCACTTCTAAACTTAGCAGGATCAGAACGAAATCCTGAGCTACAGTGGTTGGTGTTTGTCTCGCTGGATGCTGCTTCCCCCTTGTGGCTGATGGCTCTTCCAGCCCGCAGCCTCATCCTGTGTTCCCATGGGCTCYGCCGGGGCACATCTCCTAACGCCACCCAGTCAGAGGTCTCTGCCCAAACACCTCCGGAGGGTAATAACAATTACGGTGAGGAAAAACGCGGTGTTCCGTGACCGAACCAGAATGAACTTGTCTCCACCGAGGTGGGTACTGCGGCAGATCTCTGTGCAAAGGCGGCAGGCAGCGCTTGGGTGTGGTTCAGCAACCTGTTAGCGCATCATTGTATACTACAGCGCTGGGAAAAAAAAAACCAAACTGACAAACTTGGTTAAAGAGCACCGTTCATTGCTTAATAAGCCAAGCAGCAATATCTACAGCTGTCAGCGTGTTCTGCTGCCTGCTGGACAAGAGACACTTGTAGGACAGTCCCCAAGCGATAGCACTTCACKAAAGAAATTTATAGGGACTCATCATAGAATGGTTTGGGTTGGAAGAACTCATCTAGTCCAASCCACTTGAAATGAGCAAGGACATCTCCAAACAGACCAGGTCACTCAAAGCCCTGTCCAACCTGACCTCGAGTGTTTCACCAGAGCGTTTCACACTCTGGAAACTGCATCTACCACCTCTCTGGAGCAACCTGTGCCAGTGTTTCACCACCCCTGTTGTAATAGAATTCTTCCTTATATCTAGTCTAAACCAAATTTAAACTCTTTTAGTTTAAAACAGTTATCCCTTGTCCTATGGCAACAAGCCTTGCTAAAAATGTATCCTTGTGTTCATATAAGCTCCCTTGAAGTACTGAAAGTACTGCCTGAGTATTTTCTTCTCCAGGCTGAACAACCCCAACTCTCTCAGCCTGTTTTCATAGGAGAGGTGCTCCAGCAGTCTGATTATGAGATCAGACAATTTGGTGCCGTCCACAGAAGCTTTTCTACCCCTATGCTACTTACCTGTAATTCCCCCCAAAGTTATTCCAAAGGTGAGATGTGTTCAAAGATGAAAGCAATGTTTTGGTCATCTTCTGATGGTATATAGTGAAATATTAAAGATAGAACATCTTCCTCCCTGGTGTCAACTTAAAGAACAAAACAACAAAGCATGCTGCTGCTGGAGCTGATACTACTTCAGTAAAATATTTATATACTGAAGTAAATATTAGGCAAACTACCAGTATAGACAAATATAACGATTGGGCCTCTTTCTGAGAGGTGAARAGGAGAAAGAGGCCACGTGGGCATCAGTGCCAGCTCAGTTTTGGATGAATTACACCAGACATGCTGTTCATAGCTTGTTCCCTTTTATTTTTCTGTGGCTAAGGACACTGCTACTTCCACAATAAACATGACTTGATGGTATCTAGACATGTCAGATTGCTGTAGGAAATTCCTTGACACCATAAAACCGCTCCAGAATGGGTTGCATGTGTAAGTCATTGTGTGTAACATCCTGCCTCTGTTGTGTTCCCAGTAGCCTGGGACAGAGTTCCARCAGCTCAGTGCTGTCCTAGTCCCCCTCTGCAGTGATACTTGTTGGCACAGAAGGACATCTCTCCCATCTGGAGAAGTTTACAATCTCCTGGGAAGAAATTTAGCCTCCAAGGTTTGTTGGGACATCTCCAATGTCTTTAAGATATCCCTGCTTGAGCTGCTCTGGGCTGGTGGCAGTGGCTTTCAAACACTCACATAGGAAATCAAATCCTGCCAGCTGAGGAGCTGTGAGATATGTGCCTCTTGGTTACTTAYCAGGTAGAGTTTGAGAACAACAGAGCATAAAACTTAGATCAAGTTAAAGATCTACAGATCATTTATTGGCAAGGTAAACTGCATGACCACCTGTGATTGTTTTTTACCCTTAAAACTAAGCAACKCAGAAATATTTTGCCTGCATATCTCCCTTTCTAATATGATTATTGTCCCCTAGGCTGGGGATTTTGAGTCTCCTCCTGAGCCTGGGGTTCAGGAGTGTGTTTTTGCACAGCTGGTCAAGGAGCCAAGGATCTTACCCATTGGCAGTTTGTAAAAGAATTTCGTGTTTTCTCCACCTATTTTAAAGGATGGAGTGTCAGAGAGGCTATTTCATTTAACCTCTGAATTTCTTCTTCTTCTTCCTCTTCYTCCTCTTTTTCTTCTTTACATTTCCATCTTTTCCTGGTTTAGGCCCATTACACAAGCAGGAGTAATTGTATTGCTGTATATGATGCTTTGAGTACAAAGTAGAAGCTAACTGGAAAGAAAATAGGATTAGGGCTAGTAAGATAATTCTATAGAAATACTGGAGTAAGAGATTTCACACCAGTATCTACTGCAGTACTAACAAGGGTCAGAAAATAATGCAGTTAATCCTAATAGCATATCATAGGGAACTATGAAAATGTCTGGAGAGTTGCAGATTTCTCCTGTCATACTAGCATAATGAAACCACAATGAAAGGATCGTATTTCATTTCATGCCTGAAGCTATGCCTGGTTGCAAACTGTATTGGCAGTGGTCTCTGCTTTTCTCAATGGCTTTATATGAAAGGAATTGTTTCTTYAAAAGAACAGTTCCCTGTCCTGTGGTGCTTCTTCCTCTTTGTCCTCCACTTCACAGGATCAAGATAAAAAAAAGTTCCTCCAGTTCAGTCTYCTCCAGCCCATGGCAGAGGMCAGAAGAATCAYGGAWGCATAGAATATCTTGAATTGGAAAGGACCCAGAAGGGTTGTTAATTCCAACTCCCTACTCCTCACAGGAGCATAGCATATAACTTTACATAGCTGTAAAAGATTTCAATTTGTTTTYAAATTATCTCATGTTTTATTGTGACAATAAATAGGAACAGTTAATACACTATTATGAAGCTGTGCAGAGCAAGTCGGTTGGAAGCTGTTGCACAAGGATTCTGCTAAATCTTTTATGAGCCAGGGCTTCAAACTTCAGATTTTGGCACTGGGTTCCCAGTCTTTTGCTTCATTTGTTCTTCTTGCTAAATACAGTGATCCACCTTTATTAGGATGATTCAAAATCCTGCAAGATGAAAGGACATTAATGAAAGCAAAGGAGGATGCCCACATTCTTCCACAAATGCCTATGTGTGTACGTTCCAGTAAAATACAGGATTTTTATAAAGGGGACATTTCTTTTTTTAATTGGGTTTTTATAAAATTATGTGTTTCTTAAAGAAAAGTTGACTTTTACTTTTTTTTTGTATAGCCCTTTTTAACTTTAAAAAAAATAGTGCATTAAAAATGTGGGGGTGGGAGATAAAAAAGACAAATGTGTCATCAGAAATGTTTTGACACGAGTAGCCCAATCTATATGTAAGATCCATTTCCTCTGGCATTTATAATTAGCAGTTTGCAACACATGTCTTGTATAGCAGCCTGTAGCGTGAAAGGATGAATTTCTGAGAGGTTTATTAGCCCCGCCAAACATAAGCCTGGCATCACTAGAAGGAGAAGTTTACCACAGAGCTCCACCGAATAAACAAGTGACTGTGCCGAGGGAAGAGCGGCCCTGGCTTGCTTGTTCCAGTCCACAGGGTGGCAATACAGACARCACCTGCAGCTCACATGGGAGCCACTGCTGCTGTAGGTCCTTCAGGAAAAGCCACCGTGCCTTCCAAGGTCATTAGCCGTGCTATTACACTGATAAAGAAATTCGAGCTAGATGCCAGACCAGCGTATTTGCTTCTGCAAATATTTAACAGCTGATAGATAACTAACAATCGCTGGCACCTTGTATTACYAGAGCAAGATAAAATTCTTCGAAAAAAGGATTTGTTTGATAGAAGGCAATCAGAGCTGTATTTTTGAATCGTGATAGAAACTGCTTGCACATGAAACTTATCGGAGAGAAATTTTCAGTAGACCAGCTGCCACGTGACCACAACTAGATGTGTTCACAGAACTAAACAGGAGATACAACATGAACAAAGTGATGCAGCTGACACAACAGAAGGAAGGGATGCTGTCCATGGGGACCCGGAGAAGCTTAAGAAATAGTGACATGAGGACATAATGAGTTTGAACTAGTCCAAGGTGCTGCMCCTGGGCCAGRGCAATCCCAAGCACAAATACAGGCTGGATAGCAAACGGACTGAGAGTGCCCCTGCAGGGAAGGACTGTCGGGATGCTTGTGGACAAAAACCTGGATGTGAGCCAACGCTGTGCATTTGCAGCTCAGGAGACCGGCCAACTTCTGCATCAAAACAAGCATGGCCAGGTCAAGAGAGGTGATTGTSCCCTCTACTCTGCACTTGTGAGTCCCCACCTGGAGTACTGCAYCCTGCTCTGGGGCCCTCTGAACAAGGAAGATGTGGATCTGTTGGWGCAAGTCCAGAAGTGTCACAAAGATGATCAGAGGATTGGAGCACCTCTCCTGCAAAGACAGGCTGAGAGAGTTGGGGCTGTTCAGCCTGGAGCAGAGCAGGATCGAGGGAGACATTAGAGCWCCTTCCAGCARCTAACAGGGACTACAAAGAAGCCAGAGAGGGACTTCTGGCAGGGCATGCAATGATGAGACAAAGGTAATGGCTTTAGAATTAAAGAGAGTAGGTTTAGACTGGATAATAGGACGAAATTCTTCACTGTAAGGGTTGTGAGGCTCTGGGACAGGTTGCACAGAGAGGTTGCAGAGGACCCATTCACAAGGTGGGTGGCGGCTTTGAGCAGCTTGGTCTGGTGGAAGGGGCCCCTCCACTGGAGGCTGGAACTAGATGACCTAAAATGTCCCTTCCAAACCACTCTGTGATGACTCTGGGAACAAAGAACTAGGTAAAAATCTAAYTATGATAGTAAGCTGTGCTTGAAAGCAGAAATGGTGGTCTAAACTGTTCCGAAGGCAGCTCCTCGAGGTTCAGTTCAAGAACAGTGTTTTGTCATCTTCCTCTAATGACTAAGGATAAAAAATAGTAGCATGTTTACGAAATACTCCTGACACAATCTCAGAAKGATTGTGAATGCTGTAAAAGTATCATTCAGGAAGAGCTGTGCAGCTCAATGCACTGGAGCAGCAGAAACAGAGTGAAATTGAACATATGCTTTTGGCAACTTAGAAAAATAAGTTCTGAATCAGTAAAGGAGAAGAAAATTGCTGATCCAGTRGTTAATCAGGAGATAGCACATCCACAGACCTGACAGGGTCATGAAAAAGKCAAGTGCTGTCACTAGGCAGACTGAGATATTTCACGTCACGTTAGGGGAATATTAATGCCTGTTATAAGACACAGGGAAAATCCTACTGTATACAGTTGTCCACGTGAAGGATGAAGACTATTTTTGATAACTTTTCTATCCAAAGATATTGAATATCCTTTGGAATCAACTTTGAATAAACATGATAAGATTTGCAAAGGGATTCTGTGATGTGTTCTCCTCTTTTTCCAGGGGTTGGACTTACAAGATCTCTCCTGATCACCTTGTATCACTGCATGCAATGAGCCTGTAGCTGACAAAATTCGTTATAACAAATACAATGTTAGATTTTTTTATATAGTTTTCAGCGACAAGTACTTATCTTTTGAAAACAATGAGGTTCAAAGGGAACAGTTTTGTTATGGYTGTACTGAAATAATGAGAATATGAGTAGTATCTGTGATATTTGTTAACCAGTGTCCCTTTTTTATTTTTGACCAYTATATCTAGGGGCACTGAGAAGGTGAAGGGACCTTTGATTTCAAGYCCATATACAGGACTGGCATCATGTTCTCCAGACCTTGTTCTGTACTGATTAGGGGCGTTAGGATTAGCAGACTATGCTTTATGACTATAAAGGTCAGATTTTATARTCCCTTTCATTCTCCATCCTTTTGGTCAGAACATTTAGTAGAGCACAATCTATTKCAGAGCAACCTTTATTATGAACAATGCAATTTTGAAAGCTTACATAATGGGAAGCTGAACGTGATGGTGCRTCACAATCAGTTTATCTTCCTAATAAAAAGTTATATGAAATCTCTATATTTAGTCTGAGGCCAGTGGAATCTTACTATTCCTCGTTTGCTAGGGCTGTATATGTATTTAAGGGAGTTTAAACAGGGGAGTGGCAAGGGACGTTACATATCCTTATAGGCGATTATGGTTTATAGCCAAATAATCTCCTGGATTGCATTAGCTGAAATCAATGCATCCTACTGGACGAACAGACTGTTCCCTAAAACCTTGGCAGATAAAGCATTAATAAGTGTCAGAGCTGACTTGGTCAATCGAATGATTTGCTGACGCTTCTTTTTACCACAAGCCKGCACTTACAAGTCCAGTGCCAAAGGTTCACTATATATAGCTGAAGACAGCAAATAGATGGTCTCTTCTTGAGCAGGGTTCTGACAGGCTGCCTGTTTCATTATCCCTCACTGGCAGCCCTTTCAGGCAGGAAATTTAAAATATGGTAAAGCTAAAGCTGCCCAATCCTGGCCTGGAGGACAGGATACCTTCCCATGCTGAACTTGAGGTGCTGGAGAAAGAAGAGGCAGACACCAGACCAAAATGGGACAACAAGGCTCAGTACATGCTGACGTGTGTAGGGTTTTGTGTGGGCTTGGGAAATGTCTGGAGGTTCCCGTATCTCTGCCAGAGCCACGGAGGAGGTATGTCTTTACTACATCTTAACTGACTTTGGGGATAAACCAGGCTTAATCTCTCTTTTGACAAGGAAATCATGGAATGTGTTTAGAACTGGTCAGCTCCTGTGGGGACAGTGATGTTCTCTCCAGAATGTGTAATGGACAAGGGGATTTCACAGGTCACGGACACCCACTGAAGTCATGGTAGTGATGGAAGAAAAGGAAGGGTCTGGGGTTTTTTAGGATATAGGATTGAGCAAATGAGTCTTCCACTGTCCTCTACATAAGTTTATTTTCTCAATCTAAACCCACTGTTGCTTTTCATACATGCATACATACATACATATATATACATACATACACACACACACATAGTGTATTTTAAATATTGATAAACTAATTGGGACTATGATTCTGATCGTAATCCCAACTGATCTTTTTATAAAAGGTTCTTCATTGGGCTTTGACTGATCTGTGCATCACCTGTAGRGTCAGCTTTTGTGTAAATTGTGCTAGGAGTAACAGTATGAATATAGTTAACATTCAGAACAATTTTTTAACAGTTGGTGGTATTAAGTCATTTGWAATCTGAATGTTGTTATTTACTGGTTAGGTAAGGACTGAATAAATTCTGTTTTCTTTTGCTATTTGTTTTGAAATGTCATTTTGAGCTGAACCATTGCTTAAATATTACACGGCAACATAATTTTTTCATTTTCTTATAGATTTTTCTGTCTGCTATCTAGTTATTGTCTATGTTTCACTCTGGGATTTGTGTGAAATTTGTTCCTTGTAATATTTGATCTTGAAAGAAAAATTTTGGCTTAAGGAACAGTATTTCAAATTCATTTTCATTGCATGTACATCGTAAGATGTTTGAAAATTGCATCCTAGTTAGGGAAGGGACAAATGAGGGCTCTGTGGGGAGCTGCTCACACAGACTCAGGGACATGTAACAACAGGTGGCTCAGTTKCAAGAGGAGATGCTTTTATTTCTCTAACATGGACTGGTGTTTAGAGCTTGCAGTGCACACTGGAGGTCGTTTGCAGCAGAGTCAGCTCTCGTAGCAAGAAAGTTACAAGATACACACATACACAGGCAGAAGACCTTTGCTATATTTGATAATTTGAATTTGAAAATAAGTGGATGTAKGTCTCCAAAATTGATGGTATTTGCTGGCTTCTCATGTTCTACTTAGTTTTAGAAAGTGGGCATGCCCTGTTTTCCAGGGTGGATTTATAGGCACTTGCCTTCTTTTTGCTCTGTCTTTCCCTTGTGTTCCGGTCATATGAAATGCAGCTGAAAAGCAAGCACTCAACAAATGCAAAGAACTTGGTATGGATCATGGTTTTATGACTGAAGTCCTTGGAGATTTATGTACTGCTTGCATCTGTGTCAGTCCTCTGGCAGTGATTATTTCTCTTTCTCATCATTCTGTAGTTTGTCCTTTCTGGGGAACACTGACAGTTAACCCTGGGCGTTTTTCTTTTCCCTGGGACTCTCTCACTCAAATTATGGAGAACATGGCAAAGGAATTGTAACCTAATGCACAGATGTGTCCTTCTAGCCAGACTTGCTACCTTTTCTATCAATTTTTCTGCACAGCACCAAATGCTGACTCATATCAATAATAAGCAATGCCTTCCTGTGACTTCTTAAAAAGGACTCCCTAATTTCTTCACACATAAGGATGGAGAGTTTTTGTGCAATTTCTCCTCCTCCTCCTCTGCTGTACAGTGCACCTCAGCCTCTTGTGGTAGGTCTAAATCCAGCTCCTGCCACCACTGTCCTCCTCCTATTCCAGTTTCTGTTCTCAAACTTCTCCTTTAAATCAAGAAAAAAAACCCAAAACCTGCCTGCTCTTTGGATGGATGCCTTTGAATTTGTACATATGATTATTTGCATTGTAAGAACAGATCTTGAAGTTCTTATTTCTCAAGATATTTGGYGTTGAGACGATTTCTGCCTCATGAGGTTTTCTGTCTGCTGCATCTCTAATTCCCATTCAGCCACGTTCTCAGCTTACCAAGCACCCAACAGAGGCAGCACTGCAACATCTTTGARTGCAGCTGTCAGATTGCTGAAGGAAACTCCCTGACACCACAAAACTGCTCCAGAGTGGGATGCTTGTGGAAGTCATTGTGTGTCATGACCTCTGTTGTGCTCCCTCTATCCAGCTTCACCTACATCCAATTGGAAATGTGGATGGATTAGACATTTGGGGCAAGTTTTGTCTCGGTCTTTGACCCTCCACGCAGTGGCCAAGATCATTCATTCATCTGCATTTTTGTGGTTCTCGGGGGCACAGATGTGTCTCTATAACAGAATAGGATAAAACTGCAACATTATGCACCTCCTTCCAAGTTATCCACTAGAAAGCAAACACCACACTTGTTCACTCAGTTCACTGAGGAAACTCCATTTTTCCCCAGTAGGTCCAGTGCCTTTACCCTGGGTGGTGTATATATTAATACTTTTTGTCTTCAAGATAAGTCTTCACTGAATCCTGGGTGCAGAGCAGCAGGAATCCCTGCTCCTGTTGTCCCATTGGAAATGGGGACTGTGTTCCTCTTYGGATTGTTCCCAGAGTGATTATTTCAGAGTCCTAAAGCTCACACTGGATATGATGGTGGATTATGGTTGTGCATTAAGAGATTTTCTAAAAAGTCCCAAGCAGCAATTTGCTGTGCAGGAAATACCTCCAGTAGATGAGAAAAAGCCTTGTGTGAGCACATATCAGATATTAGGTATGTGCAGAATCAAGGTTGTGCAGACTATCTCCTGAAAATTGTTTCCAATTTCTAAGGATTTAGGCTTTGTGATCCTAACTTTTTTCTTTTTGAATACAAGTTATGTGGATGAATGTTTGGATCGTTTTGCATGGGTGAGGTCTGGTGTCAATAGTGTAGAGAGTATTTCAGCCAAGGATACTCCTGAATGAGGTTGGATGTCCCTCTGCTTTGGGAACCAGTGCTYGCACATTTTATATCCCTTATGAAACATAAATGGATTACAGTGAATTATAAAATTTGCCCTKATGTGGTATTTGGACTTCAGAGAAGGTAGATTTTTTTTCTCTGTGAATTGTTTGTAGTGAAGGTAGTTAAGAACACTGAGTTTCCAAGTAACTCTTGTTTTCAGATGTTGAACTTAAATTTGAAGTTATTTAAGAGCTGCTTCTTCCTAAAAGTGACACTATGTTAGTGTTTTAACACTGAGATATCCGAATACACAAGAAGAAATTGGTGGTTTATATTTTTTTAATGGAATATTTACCCCAGTGAAATTTAGTAGAGCAAAGCACTCTTTATCCTTTAATGTCTAAATCCATCATTACCGAAGGTGAAATAGAGTTCAATAAGCACACAATGTGAAAGRTGTGGTGTTTGCCTCAATGATTTCACCAGAGTAATGAGATTGAAATTTCCCTTCATTTGATAGCTCTCTGACATTGTACATAACTTTTGTTTAATCTTTATTGAGCAGCAAGTCATTTAATCAACTGTTAAACATTTTCATTTTATCCCTGATGACCATTATAAAAAAGAGGATGCATATTTAATGTTTAAACCATTGATTTAAAAAAAAAAAAATCTCTAAGTCTACAGCTCACATGTGGAAACCTTCCCACTACATGAGGGAGAACTTTTTTATCTCTGTGCATGCCACAGTGAATGAAGTGACAGTAAAGACACCAGCAATTCCTCACTTAGCAGTTGATGAAATGCCWTRTTTCTGCAATGGAGGTCTAAGAATRTGTTTGTGTAGTAAAACATCTCCATCTGAAGTATGCCTGCCTGCCTTTCCTTTGTGAGCAATTATGTGCAAGCAATTAGGATTTTTGTCAATTTGACACAAGAAGTTCTTAGATTAAAGAGAGAATAACAACTATACAGATGTTCAAACCAAATATTATTTGCTCTGAAATACGCTGTTGAAACAAGATGAGAATTTAATATCTCAGCTGTTAAGGTTTCCAGAATGGGATGCTAATAATTGTTTATGCACATCTATACATCATCTATTTTCAGATCATTGGTTTGTTTGTAAGGAACATAAAATTGTGACAGCTTAAAAAGTATTTATTTATCTTTTTATGTCCCACGTGCACCTGGAAGCGTTCTAAAGGTGCATGGGTGTGGCACCTGGGGACAYGGTGTAGCAGTGAACACTGTGGYTAGTGGTTGGTCTCCAGGATTTTAGAGGTCTTTTCCAAYCATTATGACTCCATGATTCTATATAGCAGCTTTGCCAAGTCAAATTAGCATTTTTCATTATAGCTTCTTTCAGAAAGGCTGGGGGRAAATAGAGAGAAAGGGAAAATAGAGAGAAAGGGAAAATATGGCAGAGATGGCTGCTAGAATTGAACCCTAGAATTTGAAGAATCCAAGCAAGAGGAGTGTCATATATAATAGAGAGCTGTAATTTTATTTCATTGAAAATACAGCAACATTCCTACAGCTAAATATTGGTATTTTCAAATRCATAAAATGCTTCTGAAAATGCTGAGCCCTTTGTGGCACATGCCACACATCAGGATGAATGACTAATCACTGAAAAGTGATTAGAGCACCAGGAGAGATATTTTTTATTGACGCTGGTTGCCAAAGGTAACTGTACAGACATGATATTCTCAGACTTGTATAAAGTATRTAATTTAGCCACATACAAAAAACCTTATTCCTAAAAAATTATCAGTTTTTAAAATCAGTATGGTTAATTTTTCTTGCATTTAAAACTAGCTACTACTGTAAAAATGTAGACTCACAAACTGAAAAGGTTTCAGAGGAAAGCCAGAAGAAAAACTCACTTGGGACATACTTTTTGTTAGTCAAAGACTGAATTAACTTATGAATTGTTATTTATGGAGATGTTTGCCAAACTTCCAACTTTGCTGACTATTCCTCTCTTTCTTCTGTGTCAGTCAGTTTRTCCCTTCAGGAAAAGGATTATGTGGACATCATCTCCAAGGAGAAGAGTATCTCATTTGTTTTCTTCCTCACTTCTCACATCTCTGCTGTATCCCAGTCTCAGGAGACCATTCAGTCCTTCAGAACAAAAGCTTTGCATTAGTGTGGAGCAGCTCTGTGCTAGATCCAGGAGCCTCAGGCTGGTGTTGTCTCACTTTGGAGAAAAGTGTCTATTTTGTAATGCCAGAAAAGGGTGAACTATGGTGATCCACCCCAATCATGAGGAAAGGGAACACCCCTAGTTGTAAATTCAAATATAGCGCTGTGGTCTCAGTTGAGATATTGTTACAAGTGGTGTCAGTGCCAAAGCAGTCAATTCCTGACTCGATTTTTTCTGATGGTGCGTTTTCATGTCACAAACCTGTGAAGCATATAGGGCATATTCCAATTTTTGAGGGACTAGGAAGTCTCCCAAAACCAGGTTCTTCTCTCTGTTTCCCACCACTCTAGGGACTTCGACAAGTTTACTGACTGCAGGAGCTGCTAGTGTCAGATGTGACAGGGCAGCCCTCTCTCCATGCTTGGCTGACCAGCAGCTGAAAGGCAGCTAAGCCAGAAATGGTGCTGGGCTCCTCATCCACCTGTGCCTGGCATCGCTGTTGACAGTGCAAAGGTTTTACCTGTGCTGGCAGAGACTCTGGGACTCACTGAAGCTGTGTTAGACTCAGTCACAGTAAGGAACTGACTCCCTCTGTCCTTTCAGTTTCTGGAGGCTTGTCCCATTTCGTCTTTATGGGATTCCTTRRCTGYRCTGGAACATGCACTGGTGTGCACCTAAGGGCCCCAATTCATCTGATTAGCCACGCTGTGCATGCAAATTTGGCTTCAAATAGTTTCTTCTCTACTGGTGCTCCACCCTCTGACTGTGAATAACACTTCCCCTAACTGTTTTACTTTTGCTTTCATAGAAAACAAGATTTTTGCTGCGTATGCAATGAGTGCTCCCATCAGTGTTGCATTCCATCCCMTTATATCCTGATGGCTTCCTTTCCTTGTGGGAGGGAACCCATCCTCCCCTCCTGATGGGAGGGTCAGTGGGACAGCCTCCACACACGGAGTCTCTGGCTTTTGACAAAGTTACTTAGCAGTGCATGGAAGTGCAAGCAGCAAAAATATGTCCAGTGCTCCAACCCCGTGTCATGCTGGCACAGTTTCCCTCATATCATGCTCTAAGCAGGAGCTCTCATGAGGGTCAGATCAGAGAAGGACACAATCATTGTGTTTATACTAACAGTTTTAAATTCCGGAGGATTCTCACTGTTTCAAGCCCAAGACATCTCCTAAGGGTCTGAAATCTGACCCTACAGACTTTGTATGGCTGCCTCATCTGGATCTTGTCTCGTTACCTGCTCTTTTGGATGCCATACATGTTCCTGCTCTACCACACTCTCAATTCTCTCTGGTAAACCCTTCTTCAGCAATGGTAACTGTTAAGTCCAGAAGAAGATGGATCTGTACAGCTACCTGATCCAAATACTCTGCATTTGCACCGAGGTTATGTCCTTGACACCTCTTGAAACTCAGCTTCCACTGATTTTAGATCAACTCTTGAAACAAGACTGGGCTGGCAGTTGTGCTGAGGTGCTCCTAATGGAGATACATCACATTTTCTTTCATCAGGTCACAGTAAGATGACTAAGGACTTGATTAGAAATTATCTTCCTGGTCAAAGATCTTATCGATAAGGAAATTTACAACCTTTATTGTCTTTTCAAGCCATGACTAATTGTTTCTTATCATACCTGTCAAAGAAAAATCTGTTTTGATAGCTACCATCTCTGTTGGCAGTGGGGGAAAATCAGGCTCTTTCCTGTGCAGCATCAGAARGCATCCAAATGCAGTCTGAGCCTTTTGCTTTCAGCAGAGAGCAGGCAGATTGATGCTCTGATTTAGGCTCCATTTTTYCATGCTTGAGACTTTCTCATTAATTTTAAGCTCACAATTTGCCTCCACTCACACAGTTCTTGCAGTCTGGGCAGACGTAGCTTTCCCTCCAAGACAGGGAGGTTCAGCAGCAGCACAGTCCCTGCACTGTAACTTTCCCCATCGACATCATGGTGTGTAAAATTTGCTGCAGGGCTCTGGGAGCTGAACCACCTTCTGTGGTGGACATGGCAAGAGTGCTCYTGCAGCCTCAAGAAGCTTACAGAAGTACCTTTATTAAGATTCTGTAGATGTTTTTAAGCATAACATAACTATGATTGAGCTGTCAGATGAAGGGGTTCCATGGCCATCCTTGCACAGACACAGAAAGGGGAAAAGAAAGAAATTGAAAAGGTGTGCTGTGTGCTCACAGCTCCCCTTCTTGAYAACTTGGAATCCTCAGGAAGTAAATTTCAGTTTTTGGAATGGTTTTCAGTTTTTGGAAAGATTTCCTCTTTCACTTGCTCTCTGATTTTCATTGCACACATGAGGAAAGTGTCAGTTAATACCCAGGACTGAACCCTTCACATTCTGGTCTGCATTTTCTTTATTGCATTCAGATTACTTGCTCYGTTTAGATTTGGTAGTTAAAGACATTTTGTAATGACAGATAACCATAATTGTAATGTGTAGCAATATTCAAGCATTTGACTCTGCACTTTCATAGTCCAGAGTGGTGTTCCGTGTTATCTCCCATATCCAAGGTACACCTTGTTCAGGAAAAAATTAATTAGGAATACTTGTCCTATACTAACCAACTTTATCATAATCAGTAAGGTTTGGACCCTGCACCTCAGATGTCTTCTAATCAAACATAAAAGTTGTTGAACACGATGCCAAGAACTTATTGTTGTTTTAGGCAGACAGCCCCAGGCTCCTGCCTAATATTTCAAGGTGCATTGCTTAGTTCATTCAATTATTTCATATATACTTTGTGTGAGTCACAGCTGTAAAACCATAATCTTTTGCAGAAAAAAAAAAAAAAAAGAAAGAGAAGTCATTCCAGCAGTGTAGCTACCTTTCCTCCACTTGCAATACAAAGGGGGATTTTTCAAAGTTTAACCTTGAGAGTGTGTAATTTCTGTTCATGTGTGTCACTTGGGAAGAATAACAATTCCTACTTGAAACCACATATGTAATGGAGTGCTCTGCCTGGGCAATCAGGCAAAAGCCTTGCTCAGAAAACAGAGAAAGATTTCCACAAAGATGCTACAGGTCGCTTGCCATGCCAACATCTSACAAACCTCATGTTTTTATTTTGTTGTAGTGCTTCACTCACCGGAATCATTGTTTTTCTTATCCATTCCAGGAGCCTTCATGATCCCTTTCCTGATTTTGCTAGTCCTGGAGGGTATCCCCCTGCTTCATCTTGAGTTTGCCATTGGTCAAAGGCTGAGGAAAGGCAGYGTGGGCGTATGGAGCTCTATCCACCCTACTCTGAAAGGAGTTGGTAAGTCAAAAAGYTGCCTGAGAAAGCACAAGTCTCGGAATTGATAATCTAAAGAATCTAAATAGATCTTTCAGGTTTTATTCTGGTGTGCCGTACGAGATTCCAGGATCTATTACTTTTCCCTTCTTGCTAACACTCCATTTATAAGTCAAACTAATCTTGATAAAGCACAGTGACAATTTTGTGTTCACATTCCCAAGTGCTGTGGGCCCACTCAAAACCTTTCTCTAATTTGAGACCAATTTCAGGCCTTAGAGATATTTTCTGAGCTATCTATATTGGCCATTTTTACCATTAGGATGAATCTTTAGGCATGCCAAAAATTGCTCTGTAACTGTTCTGTGGATAAATATTAGTCGCGTCTTTAACTGATAGACATCAGCTCCACCTAACTTTACTTTTTTGCATCTGAGAGGAAACAAACCAAAAGCCATGGAAACAGCATTTTGCAGAAAACACTCCTTCACCTCTGTGCCAGGCACAGGAGTATTCMGACACTCAACTGGAAAATATAGTAAAAGCAGCTTTATGCACCCAGCATAGAAATCTCCACAGGTGCCTCATTACACAGGAGGTGCCATGTGGATCTCAGGAAGGGCTGTCAGGGTGAGCATGTGCTGCCCAGGGAGGTGGTGGAATCTCCAGCCTCAGAGATACTCAGAGTCTGCCTGGACATGAGCCTGGGCAGCTGACTTTGGGTGGCCCTGCTTGAGCAGGGGGATGGACCAGGTGACCTCCAGAAATCCCTTCCAGCCTCAACCAAACGCTTGGCAGGGAAGAAACAGGACAGTGTTGGCATCCACTGAATTTGTAAATCAGTTACAAAAGATAATTGTTCATTGCATCTGGAATTTTTCAAGACTGTTTAGAACCTAAGAGCCCTCAGGGGCTAATCATTAGCATTTACTGTCTGCCAGAGAAGTCATCAGAGGTTTATGRCTTGGGAACAAGCAGAGGACAGATACCAGTGTGAATTCTGTGCCTGGTCACAGACTGTGCCTCCTGGCAGCCATCCATCCTATACACCACCACCTCTACTGACCTCTGCGGGGACATTGAGGAAGAAGGAGATCTCTGAGTCTCGTTTGAGCAAAGCCCCAAATCAGCTGGGCTGTACCCAGCATCCTAAATTCCCTAGATATTAGCTGGCAAGGCTGTGAACCTGGACCGTGTGGGGTCTCCCATAAAGCTGGCTCCTAAATGGGCATCATCTTTGGTCTCAGAGAAGCTTTAGGATGTAACTCTATGTAAGACTCACCCGTCCAACCTTTAGGCAACAAATTCACAGTGATAAACCTGCATCCAAAACGTAGCAGGGGAGGAAGGAAAGGTTGATGTTGATAACATACACTTTGATATATCTTGAAGACAAGAGAGTTGAAATTTACACTGTGTTCTGATTTTCTTTTTTCAGGCATTGCATCAATGTTTGTGTCTTTCCTGGTGGGTTTATATTATAATGCTATTATTGCCTGTGTGATGTGGTATTTCTTCAACTCCTTCCAAGAGCCCCTGCCWTGGAACAACTGTCCTCTCAATGACAACAGAACAGGTATATTTTATGAAATATTGTATTTTGTTGCACAGCAYAGATTTCTAACAGCACAGTAAGCCCAAAGGAGCCTTTCTGTGAAACAGCAGTAAGGCACGGCAGTGCTGTCAGGCACATTGCACTATTTGATACTTGTGTTTTGTAAAAACTCACATTACATAAAAGGCGGCCAGCTCTTAATCTTCGAGTCAAATTTTGGCTTTTTATGGTAGATTTTGACAGATGTGTTTATATGCAGAATATTCACTAAGTGCAGGTCTAGCATAAGCATTAGCATTTTCCAGATTTAGKCAATGTGTTTCATCCATCTCTTCACCAACAGCCCCCTACTAGCATAATGAAAAAGAAAAAAAAAAAGCATAATCCATTTGAAACACCTGTACCTCTCAATATGGCATGTCTGCAGCTCCTTGGAGACTGCTTGGTGACAGCAGCCTTGTTTTCCATGGTCATGCATGAAACTGTGTGAAGCAGGAGTTTCCACTGGGTCAGAGTGCTCTGCCCCTTTCCTTCCAGAACAAGTATGGAAAGCCTCATTTAAGGGCAGGTCAGGGCAGAATATTGCACAGGGCAGCACACTGCAGGGAGCTAAGGATTCAAATTGAGCTGACAAGACCTTGAGCAATGCCCCACAAAACAGAAAGACAAAATATTGCTGAAGGACATGGGGAAGAGAAGAGCCACCATATTAAAACAGCTGTTAAACACTTGTCTTCCAAATCTCTCATTTTGCCATTAAATTAGCCTCTAAAAATCTGAAAATTTGCCAACAACAAAAGTGGCATTAAGTGGAACAATTTAGAACACTTGTATCTATTATTTAGCTTCCTTTTTTTTTTTCAAATAAATAAAAGACATACAGAATGACAACCATTTTGTGGTGTTACAGATTACATAGAAGAGTGTGCCAAGAGCTCTCCTGTAGATTAYTTCTGGTACAGAGAAACGCTGAACATCTCCACTTCCATTGACGATTCCGGCAGTATCCAGTGGTGGCTTTTGCTGTGTTTAACRTGTGCATGGGGTGTGCTGTACGTGTGCACAATCAGAGGCATTGAAACAACAGGAAAGGTACTCTTTCTTGGGGGGATTTTTTATGAGATTATATTAATCATGCTGTTGTGAGTTCTTATTTATACAGAATTAATAAAGCTGTAGAAATGGTCTGGTTTTTTGTGTAAAAGCACATCTAAAATTTTGACATCACTGGGACTGCTTTTTGAAAAATGAAGGTGAATGAAATGGAATCTGACTTGATTTGATTTTTGTGGAGATTGTTGTGAGCAATTTTTTTGTGAATCTTCCTTGTCTTCACAGATCCTAGTAACACATTCTTTAGCTATTATCMCCTTTACACTAATATTAATCTTTCATGATGGATTGAGGGACTCTCTTTTTTTTAWGGCCATTTTCTTCAAAACATACCTATACAGATTTATTGGGTTTGTGCTAGTCCTAAATATTATCTCTGTGAAAGAGATAATATTGTCCTTCCAGGCAAAGCCCTAAGAATCCATCCGTGCATCAGTCTGGTCTCAGGGTGTAGGTTATGCTTGATGCTGTTTTTGAGTGGTCTGGGTTGAATTTCAACAATGATAATTTGTCTAAAAAAGACAAATACTGCTAAAAAAAAAGTTTATTATCAAAATGTACCACACATACTATTACACTGAACATTTATTCCTGCAGTATGCTGTGACTCACTTGCAACTTTTGTTGACTATTGTTGGTCACCATACCTTGATTATTCCCCTCTTTTCTTCAGTGCCATGCTTCTTTATAGAAATTGAAGTGTTTTGTTTTATTTGARTGGTTCATTTACATTTTTTTTGTGCAGGCTGTGTATGTAACATCAACTCTTCCRTACGTGGTGCTCACCATTTTCCTGATCCGTGGCTTGACGCTGAAAGGATCGACCAAYGGAATTGTTTATCTCTTCACCCCTAATGTAAGTCACTTTCTGCCTTGCTCAGTGAAACACGATACAGCTCTCTCTGTAGTTAAAAACTGATTGAAAATTAGTCCTCTCCACTGCTGTTTTTCTAACTGTCCCTCAGACACCCTAAAAATCTTGTTTCAGGGAGGTGAATCCTTTGCATTGGATATAACAAGTGTACATATACACCAATATTTTCTCTCTCTCCATTCTCCATCAAAATCTKTTATAACAAATGGAATCACAGAGCAATGGAATTGCCATTTTTGTGGCTTGATTTATTTTCCTGTATTCTACCTATGAACCAGCCTAAATTTAAAGMATAAATCACGTCTTTGGGAGTAGAATCCATCTAATTGCCATATGAACAAAAGACCTAAGACAATGGCTTAATTATGCAACAGTTTTTAAACAAAATTAAAGGTGGGATCATTTCCCATGAGCAGCTCTCTAAATGATCATTATTAATGTCAAGAAATAAAGACCTTTTCTGAAAAGAGATGTGGCAGCTGTCAGCTATGAAAATAATTTTTTAATCCATTTTCAWAATACTTATATAAAAACTTCAGATGAGTTTTCTCTTAGAAAWAAAAGTAAGTTTGTTGAAACTTTTCAAGAACTGAGTTTTGCATGGTYAATGTTCTTGATTTAATTGTTGTTTTAAATCTCTCACACTCCGTTTAAATAGCAATGTTGGATGTGCTTAAAGCTGTGTGTCTGATGCCTCAGGTTACSGAGCTGGCGAACCCAACAACGTGGCTGGATGCAGGAGCTCAGGTGTTTTACTCCTTCTCCCTGGCCTTTGGAGGCCTCATTTCATTCTCCAGTTACAACTCTGTTCAGTAAGTAGCCAGGCAAAACCCAAATTTTACATGAGTATTTCATTCTTTCAAATGAAACGTCTCTCCTTTTGCCCTGTTATGGTGCTGCTCGGGACTGGGACAGCCTCCCCTCAAATGAGTAAGGTGCATCTCCTCTGACTGATTCCAGCCGTCCTGAACCAAGATTTCAAGTCCCTCTTCTGGCTGACTTCCTCTAGAAATGACAATGCAGGGTAGAAAGCAGGGGACAGGCTGCCCACCAGCAGCTGATGAGCAGGAGTTTCCTCCGTGGGAGTGCTCAGTGCACGAGGATCCCCTGGTCTCAGTGCTGTCAGAGCACACATTCCAAATCAATTCCCAGAACACAGTTTAAAACTCTASCTTTGAGATGAGGAGATATATCTAATTTGGAAATTTAGGTTAGGTTCCCTGATATATGTGCACTGKGGCCAGGGAGTGAGAAATCCGATCACCCAGATTCTGATCCAGCCTGCAAATTATGATGYAGCACTGTATTCTACACTCCCCCTCATAAAAATATTGGAGTCACAAATGCCTCTTGGYGCCTGCCATCCCTTCAGAATTCTTGAAAGGAAAACCCTGTGGCGTTTTCTAAATCTAATATTCTTGAAGAACATTTCTGAATTAAGTTTTGGATATATGGTTTGGTCATGCATTCAGAAATCGATGTTTCAGTTTTAGTTCGGGTTCAGTTATACCACACCAGCATCTCAGTCGCTAAGGGAGTTCCTTGATCCCACTCTTGATTTCAGGTGTTTTTGAAAAGATCACCTGGAATTTTTGGTGCCTGCAAGTCTCAGTGAGAGGTGTCAAGCCCTGGTTAAGGTCCAAGTCAATGTCCCACGGCCGTGGGAGTATTCACCTTTCCAAAAGGCASAAAGCAAAGGAGCAGTGTCCTCTGGGTTTTCCAGCACACAGGCCGGTGGCATCAGCCCATGTTTGTTCAGTGCTCAATGATTCATAACTTAAGGAGGAAACTGAAGAAAGTCATTAAACTCCCAAGAAAATATAAGTAAAAAATCCCCATGCAAGTTCCATAGTGTAACACTGTGGTGTTGGGCCACCTGCAATGCAGCATCAGCTGGACCAGTTGTCAGTGACTCTGTCCCTGGATGGTTTGGGAATATAAAAACATCAGAAAATACAATAAGGTTTCAATGCCATCAAGGATTCGCTAATTCATAATGAGAAGGAGCTTGAGCATTTTACTTTCTCCAAAAGGAAAAAAGATATTTCAAGCCTGTCATCGAGAATCTCATATTACATTGTAAAAACTGGTGCAAGACTACAGCAAGGAATTTCCATTCCATTCCCTACATCTAGCAGAAGCCTATTTTTAATGTTATAAATGGGGAAAGGACACAGTGTGACAGGTCTTGGTTGGACAGGCTTGTCTCTTCTCTTGCACGTGTTCAGAAAATTAAATATAACAACATCAAGTTAATCTCAGTACYCCTCTCTTGCCCAGAAGAAATAAGATATTTACAGTTTTACAGCCTTCTCATAAAACCATTAACTAATTTAATACTGGTATTTTACCTTGTCCCTCAGACRAAAGTCTGTTTCTGGCTCTGCAAATTTTTTGTGTTGGCACAAGCACATGGGCAAGAARTGCCTGCAGCAGAGAAGTTTCTACAAACAGCTCTTCTGTCCCATCTTATCAGCTTAGCATTCCATTGGTATTCCAAAACTTGAGAACATGCTGAACTTTCTTTTGTTCAGCAGTCAAAGAAAACYCCTCCCAAGTGCCCTTTGCTACTGTAATTTCACCATACCTAAGTGCTGTGAAAAGTGAACTTCTGCTCACTTTTCCTGCCTGAGAATTCCAACCCAAATCTTTCACCACGGGCAGTGGAGGCAGTGGAGGCACAACGCCCATGGCGTTGTGTGTCTGCACACATCCATACCATACTTGAAAAGGAGGGGCATRCCCTTTTGCCCCTCATACTTTACTTCCCATGAGGCAGACATGAAAACAATTCAGGCAGTTATTCCTTATGAACAGGATTATGTGAAGGGGAAAAACCTCACCAAAACAAACCAAAATCATAGCTATTAAATTGCTCAAGGCACCAAGTTTTAATTTACTGAATCTGTCTGATAGCAGTACTTGTGTGGTCTTAGAGGAGACGTTGATGTACCCATGCATCTAYAGAGTGCTTTTTTCTAAATCTTGATAGCCAATTTCAGTATTTACTTGGGGAATGTGATTGACATCCATTGTTTCTTCTCTTTAAAATGCAGCAACAACTGTGAGAAAGATGCTGTGATCGTCTCAGTGATCAATGGTTTCACATCCATCTACGCCGCTACCGTCATATATTCCATCATTGGATTCAGAGCCACAGCAAGATATGATGACTGTTTTGACAAGTGAGTTAGTGGGGTAAAAAAAAAAAAAAGAACAGAATATGCAGAGGTTTTTTTTTTGGCTGAGACAGCTCTGTTAGCCTGTTAACAATGGATTTGTAATTTCTGAATAATTGCAGCTCTTAACCCACATGGTATCAGAAGTACTCATTACTTTAAAAAAAATTAAAATCATGTGGAATGAATTCCATAGAAAGTGGTAATTGTTTGAGCCACCTGATTTCCTACATAAATGTTGCATAAGCAACCATATTTTACATTATTCTCCATGCTGACATATGGCATGAATGTCCATCTATGTGCCACGCAAGACAGTGTCACACTCACCCTGGAAGAAGAAAGAGAGAATTGCACGTGCAAATCTACTGGACTTTCCAATGTCAAAATCTGATCTTGATATCATACTCTCAATAACTTGTTTGATGATGTAAACAAATCCCGATGATGCTTACAAATGAATAATTTCAAATTATTTCCATTTCACTTTTTCAGAAATATTCTCACTCTGATGAATGCATTTGATTTGCCAGAAGGTAACGTAACCCAGGATAACTTTGAACAAATGCAGCAGCTCTGTAACATGACTGATCCGGCAACTTTTGCAAGCCTCAAGTTTGAAACCTGTGATCTGGAAGCTTTCCTGAATGATGTAAGTTTAACACCCTAACACATATTGAGAACCTTAAATATGGTRAGAGTGCATAGCAACTATTTAATCACCAAGTCTAGTGAACACCAATGTAAATTTAAGTACCATGTGATGTTAATGATCCTAAATCTTCCCCAGGGAGCTGAAGGAACTGGCCTGGCCTTTATTGTTTTCACGGAAGCTATCACCAAAATGCCTGTCTCACCTTTGTGGTCCATTCTGTTCTTCATCATGCTCTTCTGCTTGGGTTTGTCRTCTATGTTTGGAAATATGGAAGGTGTGCTGGTACCTTTACAAGATCTTAAGCTTATACCCTCCAGAGTGCCGAAGGAACTTGTTACTGGTAAGAGCTTTTCTAGAGACAATTGGCCCCCCCTCCTCCACCAGGGAACAGCTTTTGTGCCCAAAAAGCAGCCCACCCTCCTTCTACCTTCTGATCTGGAGTGGTCCTATGACTCCAAAATAATTTACTGAAGGTTTTCTCATGTCCCCCACGGGGGCAGCTCCTGTGAGGTTCCTTCTGAGCCTGCAGACAACTGCTCACCTTAGGATTGCCCATCAGCCTGCTCATGATGACCATTGTCTCCTCCACTGGGAAGCTGGAGGATCTGAATCCTTCACCCAGGCAGGATTTCTCTTAGGGCAACACTGTCCCATCAACTACAAGAAAGAGGACCTGTTTTCTTTCCTCAGCTTTCTCTCTCTTTGTTTGCAACATCTCCCACCTGCACAGTGTTAGGACAGTTTTACCATTTTACCCACACTGAAGAAGGTCTCCCTAGAGTGCCATTAAAAAAAAAAAAAAGTGGTAATCTTCAGGCTTTCTCAGTTTTATAGCTACTAGGGAAATACATTTCTTTCTCGTTTTGCTTTTGCTTTCTTTGCCTAAGTGTGCTGTTGTTTTGKTTTTTTTYCCTACAGGTCTCGTTTGTGTGGTGTGCTATTTGATAGCTTTCATTTTTGTGCTGAATTCTGGCAATTACTGGCTGGCTCTATTTGATAGTTTTGCTGGCTCCATTCCCCTGCTGATAATTGCATTTTGTGAGATGTTTGCCGTTGTCTACATCTATGGAATAGACAGGTATGAAATAAAGATTAACCATTACTAGACATCATTGCATAAAGTGATTATTATTGTATAGCTACAATCTTGCTGCATCTCTGTACACAGAGTTTCAGAAATTACTGAAATGATGCAGTTGTAGTTTAGGGTTGCTTGTATATTTCAGGTTTCCTAAAGAGTTCTCAACTTAAATAAATAAAGCTTGTAAAGAATTTTTACATTGAAGTTTTCCACTTTATTAATAAATTATAATAAAGAATGCTCTTTAACAGCTCAAATAACATCCCTAAGATATTGCAAGAAAATCTTAGGCATTAATAAGAGTCCTGGATTACAATAATATGAGTGCAAATAATGTATTTTCAGAGCAGGCATCAGAATGGAGGTATTTGCAACATTTACGTAAGAGCCACTATTTATCGTTTGCATTTTAAATGTGGTTACATTACAATAACTCTTCTTTAGGATAATTGTATTAAACAATTAATTAGCAAAAGCAAAGTACAAGCACATTGGCACTGAGCTGAAGGTSTAAGACAGAAGTATATCCCAGGAGTGTTTACAGGGAGTGTTAAATGATACTGTCCAACACAGGGATCTCCAGGCAGGTTACAGATATTGGTTTACAGCAGGTTGCAAATCCAAGGCTACTGAGATACATTCCCAGCTGATAAATCCAGGACTTTATCAGTTGTAGCAGTGACTAATTATCTTCTCAACTTTCTAGAGATATAATAAATCAAGTTTCAACATCTTCATGTTTATAATTAAAACATAAGAAATGTGAAACGAAGTACAGGGAATTCAACCACCCACAAGTTTTACTTGAACATGTGCCAGATCCAGCTGCTGCTCCTGGCCATGGGGTGAATGCCCTCGTGGCCCATTTTCCTATATTTTTATACTACTTGAGGAAGCATGAATCAGCTTAGGTAAATTAGATGGTATACCCTTGAGAAAAAAGGCTTGTTTTAACTTGTTAAGGGCAGAAAAGTCTRTATTTATCACTTTTCCTTCCCTTTAAGATCTCAGAACTCTTTACAAAGTAAATCAAAATTATTCCCAGGACACAAACATGGGTTGAGTCCATAAAGTGAGGACAATGTGTGTGTTTGATTCAGAAAGGAGCCTCATACCAAACTTTAATGTTCCTGGCCAGCACACGTCGCTGCAGGCTTCTTTGAGAACAGAGCTTATCAGGGCTGCCCAAAAATGGTGATCTGCTCCTGATGAGTTTCTGTGACCTTTTTCTGAGACAGGGTCATTGGTAGAAAAATGCTTGAAGGAGAACATGAGTGTTATCCATGACACACATGAACMGCACCTGAACGTGTGCCGCAGTCAGAACATAGGGCTCCATATAATTTTAAGACACCTAGATCTCAGAAAGTAGGGATGAAAAGATAAAACCAATTTRCATAATAATTGAGATTCAAGTGGATTCAGTGTGCTGTTCATAGTTGAAGGACCAACTGAATAACCCTCTCAGGTTTATTCCCATAGGATAGGCAGGAAAGTCAGACAGAAGGACTAAAACAGAAACCCCAAGTTTCCAAACTCTTTTTAAGAAGAGTGTGCACAGGGTGTTGCATTATATGGAGAGGCCATAAATTGGCTCAGAATTGATGCAGAGAGTACCACTCACAATGCAAGGATTGTTTCTTCTTGTGGAAATATTTTGCCCCATTGTTCACTGCATGTTCCATGAATAAATCAAGTAACACAATTGTAGGTGTTCTTAATAATATGTAAAGTTAAATATTGTTTCATGATTTAACCTGAGAAAACTGGTAGATATCCAAATAGGCAAACATAGAATCTATTATAATATTACTGCTATTTGCTTTTGTTAATTTTTAATATTGTGTCACTCCCTTTAATTTACGTGGTGCCGAGGTCCTTATCAAACAACTGTGAAGCAACACTGCAATGTGTTTTGGGGAAAGTCTGTCTGCATTGACTCTTTTCTTTTGAAACTATTCCATATATGCTTCACAGACTTCTTGAAGATAGTACATTTCCAAAAATAATTTTGCTGACTTGCAGTGATGGGTGCCCTACTTTGACCTACTGAGGGCTAATTCCTGATTTTGTCAATTCTGGTCTCACACTGACATTAGCAAATTCCTGGGGTAATTTGGACTTCCCTTCCTATGAGCAGGCATCCTTTGATCCTGATCAGCTTTTAAGGTCCTGAACTTCCTGTTTTTGTTTCTAGGTTTAACAAGGATATTGAGTTCATGATTGGACACAAACCCAACATTTTCTGGCAGATTACCTGGAGACTTGTCAGTCCTCTCATTATGTTAGTTATCTTTTTCTTCTATTTTGTGGTGCAAGTCAACCAAGAACTACTCTACAGCGTTTGGGACCCTAACTATGTAAGTGTATAAACCAAAATATTTATTTATAATTATTTTAAGCATTCTTCTTTAATGTAAGGGTCATTGTCAGTAATATTAATCTCCCATCTGAAACAGTTCTCTGGCAAACTTGCTACATGAAAATGGGACTGCTTCCTTTTCTCCTCCTTTGCAATCTCACTTCCCTTTTRAAAATGTTTCAGCTCTCCCTCACCCTTTGATTTCAGCCTTCCCACTCAAAGGTTGTTCAGAAAATAAAGCCCTGGTGGCCTGTCAGGCCCCCTCATTCCCACATTCCTTCCGTTGTGCCCAGGAAGTGCTCCAGTCCCCAGCTCTCCMTTCCTGGCTCTTCTTTCATGCCATTTTCTTTCCATCAATTTTAAGTAAAACAGTCCAAAATAGCTGAGGCCAGAAATCCTTGAGCCAAAAGCTGCTGTGGAATTGGCAAACTGCTGTTCCATTACAGCCAGCTACTGTTCTGATTACAGTTGTGATCTGTTGAATTATTGAATGCACGCACGCATGTTTCCAGGAATTTGCTCCTCATGGCTTTCTACAACTYGGTTGTTTGCTCTTTCAGGAGGAGTTCCCCAAAACAGAGAAGGTTGAATATCCCCCCTGGGTGTACGCTGTCATTGTAGTCCTGGCTGGAGTGCCCAGTTTGGCCATCCCTACCTTTGCCATCTACAAAGCCATCAGAAACCGCTGCCAGAAAAAGAATGATCATGCCGGCCTTATTGCGACATCTGAGACTTCCATTAATGGAAACTTAAAGTATACATCTTAAACACATTTTTTTTAATGTGGAAGGATGTTTTGTCAGTGAGGGAAGTAAAAAGAATTTTTTTTAAGAATCTGGAGCTAATTTTATTTTCATAAAAGGATAACTGTGTGTTGCTTCCAGATAAACACTTACTTAACAATGCAATGTGCTGTGAAGAGTTGATGGCCTGGCTCCTGGAAGCAAAATGCTGACATTCACAAGTGATTTGGGCATCAGGCCAAATCATTTGTCCTCTTTCCAGCTCTGAAGCCATCTTGTTTGAAACTGGGTTCTGTCCCCTCTGCTTGGGGATGCACTGTGCATGAAAYGCCAAAAGTGACTCTTCCATGTGTAATCATTCTGGTTGGGTGGCCAATGTGAAGGGTAACTTAATGCTGTCTTCTCTTGCACATTAAATTGTTTTTACTTTACATGCCACTGTGTTGCACAAAGCCACTAATATTATTTGTCTCATACAGAAGTTTAAAATATTTAATAAAAACATTTCTAAGTATGTCGGCTTGATTTATTTAGAATTCTATATACAGCACTGCTTTTATTTAGGTRGTCTTTTGCAGAGGGGCAGCAGCAGTTGAGGAAACAGCAAAATCTGCCTTCTGTGGCACCTGTGAGTAAGGGGTGCAGCACTTGCCTGGGGGGTCCATGCTGATGGGGGACCCAAGGCACAGAAGTGGTGCAGATCTTGCTCTCCTCTGTTGCCATAAAGGAGGATGGCTCTGGTTCATGCACACATACACACAAACACACACACACACACACACACACACACAGTCTCTCTTACCTTAGAATAATTTGAATTTTCCAATTTCCATGTGACCCAGTGAAGCTCAGTGAGGAGTCCCATTCCTCACGTGGCCACCAGAGAGGAAAAGGGGCACTGTTTGATCACCCAGGCTCAGTGCCTGGAGCTGACAGTGTCCATGTCCCCTGTGGACGGGTGATCCCTTCATCCAGCTGGATAACATGCTGGTATCACCTTGCAGCAATTCCTACACCCACCTTTGGAAACAAGAATGGATCAAATTTACACCCTCATACTCAATGCAATCAAAACATTCCCTTACAAGAAACAGGTGAACTTAGGGGATATTTACAGAATTATCTTTAGAGTAGTGTATCTGCGCTAAATAAAGTACCAGGCACTGCATGTGTACTTCATGRAATCAYAGARTCAAGGGCTTGTGTTGGAAAAGACCTTCRAGRTCATCCAGTTCCCACCCCYCTGCCATGGGGAGGGATACTTTCCACTTCACCAGGTTTCTCCAAGCCCCATCCAACCTGGACACGAAAACTTGAAGGGATGGGACATCCATSCAGCTTCTCTGGGCAACCCATTCCAGAGAACATGAATGATTAAATTAATCTACATTCCATTTGYAATTTTTAAAAAATTGTATCACAGCCCAAGACATCCCCTGATCAGAAGTGCAGTGGTGGTGGGAGCAAGGGTGGTGCTGCRTCTGTGAGCCTGGATATCTGCAGAGCTGTGAGCAGATGAGCTGTGACAGCACGGGGGGAGTCACACAGCCTTGGTCTGAAACTCGCTTCTGGCTGGATGATCTGCAGCCTGACCACATTTGTGCGCTTAGCTACAGAGCAGGGCTTTTATTTTGGGGAAAACAATTCAGCTTCACTTAGAAACCCTTTGGAGAATCCAGGCATAAAGTGTTGATTTACTGAAGCAAGCAAGCTGACTGGATGCCCTGCTTAGTGTGAACTGATTTGGCACGTACATCAGCAAAACCCTGGTGTGACTGAAAGAAAACAGAAAAATATTCTCAYGTACTTTCAGTCGAAGGAAAGCATTCAGTTCTTGCATTCATCAGTAACAATATAATGAATAATAAAAATAGGCACTGGAGATTCATTGACAGGTGTGAAGTGAATAACTTCAGCAACTATTGTGAAAATGGACCAAATTCTAATGTCTGAACACACGTCAGACATGTCTAGTTTTTCTTGACTTTTTTTCTAATTGACTTTTTTCATTTGGAAAAGATGCCTTCACTTATTTTTTTCTATTAATAAACTAAGACAGGAAATGCCAACATTTTATACACACATTTTGTACAGCTATTTTGCAATTTTAATTTGTCCACTGCAAAGGTTTCTTTTTAATTATATTCAGTGTCACACTTTTCTGACAGAGTCTGAGAACAGAACAAGAACAGAAAAYAAAAACCTGTTTGATCTGAAGTTACCCATTAACAACATATTCCCAAGATGTCTAACTATAGAARGAGCTACAAAAAAGGCAAGAGTGGTAACTATATAATAATAATTCCTGGTTTTGTCTTTAAACTGCAGCCTTGGCAATGATAAAATCCTTTGCATCAGAAAAAAAGAAAGCTCCACCTCTCTCCCAGGATCTTACTGTGACCCTGCATAAAACCTGAAGGAGAGTCAGGTTTTGAAGCATCTTCCCATTTTTAGTGAAAGGTGCTAAGGAGCCAAGTAGGATATTTCATTAAAATGTCAAAAGATTTATCAGCAACACCTGAAATCTCTAAAGAAGATGACAGACCCAAGTGGGACAATAAGTTCCAGTATATTTTAAGCTGTATTGGATTTGCCGTTGGCCTGGGGAACGTGTGGCGATTTCCATATTTGTGTCAGATACATGGAGGCGGTAAGACTGAAACGGGACTTTGCCAAAATACTGATCTGCAGTTCTCATACAACTATACTAACTTCTGACAGGCATGGAAGTCACATAATTTATATCAGTTATGTCACTTTAAAAAAAATGCTAATTCTCATTAATGCTTTGCACTAGTTTATTTGCTTGTTCTATAGAAGTATATTTAATTATAAAATGATACGCTCGTTTAGGAAGACCAGACTGATGATAGAAAAAAACTCTGTTCAAGTTTTTACACTGCTACTATGGTTCCAATGGAAGCAGGAAACTGAACCTACAGCTGGCTACCTTATGGAGAAGTCCTGGGGAGGCCTKAGTGAACTGGCCCCCTGTCAAATGGCCACTGAACTTCCCTTTGGGATGCTGAATGAGTCATTCCCCACCCTCCTCTGATGCTCTTAGGAGCTACCTCGTCATCTGAAATTGCCCCTGCACAAAACTAAATTGTGCTTTTGGTTGTTGGTGCGGGTGTTTAAAATGCTCAGATGATGCAGCAGCAGCAGGAGCCTGCCAGGTGTCGTGGACAGCTGCCTAAGCTGCCTAAGCCTGTACCTCGACATCAGCCCCACAAAGATTCACCTAAGGAGCAGAAATCTGGTAAATATAAATGGATGAGAATAGAGTACTTAAAAAGAGTACTCACCATTCACAAAAGCTTTTGAATTCTGCCACGGTAAGCTGTCTAAAGAAAAGTGAGCAAATTGTTTCAGCCCGGTATTATTTGTTATCTTTCCATTAATTGGAGAAACCCAAAAGTCACACCTGGGGAAACTGTCAAATGACAGAAAAAAATTATCAAATCCAAGTTTGTTTTACTAAGGTGTCAGTATTGGTGCACTGCATAATTTCAGTCAACCAAGGAACCAGGAACAGATGTTGCCTGTAATGGAAGGTGCTCCAGAGAGAAACTCAGGGACTCTGGAAAGCAGCTCGATGACTGAGCTATAGCAGGTTGAATCAAGAGAAAGAATCTTGGCAGATACAAGCAGAGCACTAGGAARTAGGTAGAGACATTGCTGCCTATARTAARACAACTTCTGAACCTCTGACTTTTTCTGAAAGTCCACGTTTCAAAGTCAACTTGAAAAATTAGACAAAATACAGAAAAGCCCCAGCAAGTATTCAAGGGTTGAAAARCTTCTGGGACAAGAAACAACTGAGGAATTCAATCAATTTAGGTCATGAAATTGAAAATTAAAGAGTGTTTTTATCACAGTCTATAAACAAGAAAATGGAAATTATTTTGGTGGCAAGGATCTTTTTAAGGCTGAATACGTAACAGCTGAAAGTTACAGTTACACAAACACAATTACAAATACAAATACGAATAAGAAGAGACAAGAAGCAGTTAGTTAGATTCCTCTCAGGACATTTGATGATTTCCATCATTTATTTACAAGATGTGACACCCAGTGAAACTCCCACAGAAAAGTGCCATAACTGGGTGGCTAGAAAGCCATGAGTGCATGCTGTTTCTCTGTATTTGTCTGTGGGAATTACTGGGAAAAAACCTGCCAGTTCAGTTAATGATACTGGCATTAATGAGACATGATAAACAGCTTTGGAGAGACATCCCCATAGCACATATGGCATGAAACCTGCAAGGAAAATGTTCTGGAGCACGAGCTGTAGGTCAAATACTCTAGAGCATCTCAGGTGTCCTTTCTGTCTTGGAAAGCAGGGTGAAAAGCATTCAGGATTAACAAATAACATAATAAGCAAACATAATGTGATATTTTTGTAATGTAATGAATGATTAACACAAAGTGCTCAGTGAAAGGTGTGAAACTCCCAGGCAAGCAAGATGCAGCTCCTCCACACATCTCACTGCACAGAGCAGCTTCTGGAGCCACCAACTGCATGAGGCTGCACAAAAYTTGTGCAAAATCGGGATTAAGATGAAAAATTGTTCTACTGGCCACAAAAAGGCTCTTATACTTTTCTATGAAACATCAATGGTTGCTTCTCCATGACCAGCTGTGGCCAATGGTTTTTCAACATCTTCAGATCCCAGCCTCACTTCAGAGGACAGCAATCCTGAGGTTTGATCTCTCCCTTTCGTCCTCCCTTCTGGGATCCCCTGCATCCCTGCCTTCCAGACCTCACCACCTCAAGAGAATCAAGAAACCGACTGAAAGGAGACCCATGGTGACCTGTCTTATGGACTGAACAGTGCTCAGAAARTCTGCTTGCTTGTGTATCCAGCTCCATATCTCGCATATTTCCCACAGGAATGTCCAGGAACAAAAAAAGACAGGGGGTAGAGCAGGTTTAAAGACAATAAAAACAGGAAAATGCATCAGGGGCAAGGGCTGAGTTGTTCCTTTGCTCCCTGAGTAGCAATGCTGCCATTAAAAWMCAGTGAAAAARCARTTTAAAATAGYCACCAKATTGAGCTACTCTGCATCACCACAAACAGTGGCACAAGCCCGGTGAATTAAGGTCAATGTATGGAAATGCAGCCGTGTTTGGTTTCAATAATGGGCTTGAAGAGCTCAATAGAAGGATGGACTCTGTAACAAAGTGCTGTGGAGTTTGTGAATAATTTATCCAAGAAAGCTGGCAYTGGAAAAGTGTGAGTTATGAAGATCACTGAGAAGACAGAGCTCTTGCATTCACACCAGTGTATAAGGCAGATACATTTTTCTTATGTTAATTTAAGGCAGTGACACTGCACTGGGGTTGCCTTTTTAAAGCAACCAACTCAGGTGCAAAAGCCCAATAGATTTTTGGGGGGTACTGGAGCATGAATCCTGCTTGTGTGCTGATGTGGAGATGTGATCCTGGGAGAGACCAGCAGCAGGATGGTTAACTGGGAGCCCTGAGAGGTACCATGGCTTTGTGACTGCAGCCACAATCAGGAGCACAGTGAAAGCAGGCATGGATATGGCACGGCCAGCCTTGAGGGCTGAATAGCTTCTGGGGTACAGTTTCACAGCTGGTTCAGGTGATATTCTCGCTCCTGCATCTTTTCAAAAACAAGAGATGAARACAAGTGCTTGTGTGTTTGTCTCCTGTCAGCTGTTCCCACCAGACCTCTGGCCCTGATTCATGGCACATTAGCGTTACTCAGTAACTCGGATCTAATATAATATCAGTTCTGCTGACATTTATCACCTGCGCTGTTACTGATTATTTGGATTTATTGCCTGAGTTAAGTTAGTTATTTACTTTTCATGACTAATGGGTATGAAGGTTGTTTGCCACAGTCAGTGGAGACAAACACAAATGTTCCCAGGCAACTGGGATTGAAAAGAAGGCTCCAAATAGCCCAGTGTAGAGTTTGTCACTTAAAACTGAGACACTAACAAGTCATACATCTGTATGCGTACACACGGAGTCATCTGGGTGTACATGAGAAAAAACAACCCAGTTCTAGATAGAACTGACTGCAGTGGTATACTTTTGATTTTAGCTAGTGTTTAAATATATATCTATATCTATATCTATCTATATCTATCTATCTATCCATATATACATATATACATATATATATATATTTGCTTGCTTAACTCATGATGATTAAAAATATGTAGAGTGCCCGAGCCCATAAAATGACTGAAAAATTTCTTTAATATAAAATACAGTTTCTTTCTAGGAAAAGAAATACACGCAAACACTACAGTCATGCTAAAAAGGGAAAACTGTTTACTTCTGGGACAACCATTTACAGACTTTCATAACCCATGGCCTACCTGACCTTTTGCTCAAATTTGAACTACAACGTGTTGTGAACTGCCTGTTTCACTGTGTCCTCAAAAGGAAAACAAAACCTGAGAGGAACAAAATGTATTACTGGAAGACACTGTAAAAAACAACAAAACCAGCCAACCAAAACTAACCCAAACAAATACAGTATGTTGGGAAGACCAGAACAGTTCACTGTCTGACAGAAAAATTGGGTTACAGCAAGTAACTTGTTGCCATGACTGCTTAAGCCCTTAGTGAAAAGCTGTGACATGTGCGATTGATCCTTTCATAATTTGYTATATTTGATTGCCCTTTGCAGCTCAGGTTGGTGCATGATTGTTAGTGAGTGCTGTGTGCCTGCATCCTTTACCTTTCACAGGAAGTTCACCAAGCTTATTGTATCAGTTATCTGTGGGTGTTATCTCTATTCTATTCTATTCTATTCTATTCTATTCTATTCTATTCTATTCTATTCTATTCTATTCTATTCTATTCTATTCTATTCTATTTTCTATTCTATTCTATTCCATTCCATTCCATTCCATTCCATTCTATTCCCCCTTTGGTTTTCTGGACATGGCCTTAGCTCCCTCACTGCTGCTCAAGGAGATGTAGTTATTTATGCAGGAGATTCAACCCTGCCAAATTTCAGAGTCACTAAGTTGTGTAATGTGGCCTGCAAGGCAAAATGAGTGCATCATAAGTGTGCTGCACAAAGACAATGCTTAAAGCAGATCACACTTTTCATCTGGACTGAGGCATTTGCAGGAGATACAAAAGTCATGAAGTGCTRTTTTCTAGAGAGAGGGCTGAGTGAGATTAAGTTGCTGTTTTTCCTACCTGATGTCTTGATGTAATTCCTTGCTGTGTTGACTGTASTACACCGTTTAGCTGAAGTCCCATGGGACAGGTCTGATAATCTCCTTTCAATAGCTAATAGCCTTTTCTCTGTATCTGAACAAGTAGTTACCACCTATTGCATAAAATTGCATAAATGACCACAGGTCTTGCCATTAAGCTCTGTCTTTTGGAAAAGTGCACCCATTGCCATTCCTCCTGTGTGCCAACAGAACGGATGAAGTGGATCTCTGAAAGCTTGCTGCATTTTATCAYACTGAGATATGCTTTCTGAATTTTTCAGATTCTACAGATGCATTTCCTTTGAAATTACTATTTGGCCACTTTCCAGTTCATTTCAGTCTTTATCATAATAATGTTTTTCTACTTCTAAATCTCTAGCTGAAGGAAAATTATTATTCATGTTCTGGCCTTTCAAATGCTATTGTGTCTTTAGATAATCATTTCAAGGCACTTGCTTTTCTCCTGCTAGCTGATCCACAGGCAGTGGTAAAATGCAAAATTGAATGCATGGATAATTTCCCCCAAGTTTTTCCCCACCATTCAGGAAGTCTTGGTATTCCAATATCAAGCAAAGCTATTGGGTTCTCTTCTCTGCTTCTCACTGAGGCTCACKGATTTCTGCTGTTCTTGGTACACATAAATTAGGAGGTCGCCTGGCCCACACATCAAACCACTTTACATTTCCACTTGTCAGGTCTATTGGTCTGTCTCTCCTTCCAAGTGACAAAGCCAATTTGGTTCTTTCACTCTGCTTTGCTCTTTGCTGAGAATCAACTTTGTCCTGCACTCCTTCCCGAGCCTCCTGGTTTCTCCTGCCCCGTGGTGCACCAGCAGMTCTCCACAGGCTGCCCAGCGGTTCCTGCACTTCCCATCCAGACTGTCACRTGCAGGTGATGTAACAAAGGCTGTGCCCTCCAAGTGGCATTTTGCTGGATATGGTTGGGCAGTCGCTTTTCTGACCTGATTTGCCTGTGCATTGCAGTCGAGGGGTCAGGTTTTAAATGCCCTGTGTATCCTCAGTGCTCCTGGTCTTTTCCTACTGCTATGACTGTGGAGCTGTCTCCACCCCAATGGCTCTTAAGCAATCTTGTTACACACTGGTGCTCCTTGTCACTGAGGACTCGCTTGGTAGTGACACCAGCCTACCTGTAGGGCAGTAGCTGCAGTTGTTGATAGACTGATTTGAAAAAGCCTCTGTAGGCTTTCTGTGCCTTCTCATGTGCAATGGGATTGTTCCATAAACTTTGCGATATCCTTGTGGAGAGCTTCTTCCAAAATAACTTTTMACTCCTGTCAGTTTTGAAGAGTTTTGGKKTTTTTTTTYCCTTGACCTTCTTTTAGTACTGCATGCATCTACTTGCAGAATCGATGCTTTATGAATCTTCAGGATCTTTCTGACAGAAGGAATGTTGTAGACTAAAATTTTCCTATATCACATGCCAGGGATGCAACTAAGTCACACTGGCAATACTTTTGATTTTTATGGGCATTTCTCCAGGSTTTTAAATTACTTATAAATGATTCATCATTCTAATTTTCCTTAGCTACATTTTGAGAGAGGAAAAAAATCCTGGGTTGTTTTGGTAGTTTCTGTTTGTTTGTTTGGTTGGTTGGTTTTGTTTTGTTTTGGTTTGAGGTAGAATGTGCAGACACGGGATAATTTGTTACTAGTGCTTTATGATTTTTTCTGCCAAAGTTTCCTTTTCCCATGCCCCATAGAAGCCAAATCTACAAAGTTCTGCTGCGCCTGTGCTGAACATATGGGTTGTGCTGGTTTTTCCTGTGCGGGTTTTTGAATGCTCTGGTTTGCAATACCTGCTGTGTGTTAGGTACCAGCTTGCGCTTCATTCTGCTCCTTGGATTTTCTGCTTGCTTTCTCCATGGTCAGATTTCTCATGGCGTTTTTTAAAAAAAATATACTTAAATTCGGCCTTCTGGCACATCCTCCTTTATCTATTAAACAGAGCCCTCAGCTACAGAGTGCTAGAGGGTTCCTATTCACTATTCTGTATCAGATACCTTTGTGTTAATGTCTTTCCATATTTTTCTATAGGTGGGGGATTTTTTTTGTGGAAAAGAGCAAGCTTCAAGTGCATCAGCAGACTGTCCTTTTCCTCCTTTCTTTTTGCCTAAAAATACTACAATGCAAATGAATGAATAACTAAAAACTTAATTTTATCAGTACAAGCCGTTTACTTGAATTAGGTTCGAGAAAGATCAGCTTCATAAGCTCTTTTTTCATAACCCATTATTTTGCCATATTTTCATATTTTCAGATAGCAGATTTTTTTTTACGTCATTCTCATGGAAAATCAGTATTTTTTTTTCAAGTGTGCCATTATGCTTTGCCATGCTGTAAATATGTCTGAAGAGACACACAAGCCAGCACAAAGTAAACATGCTTTTATCAGCAGAATGTCTAAACATGCTCTGCTGCCAGTGGCTCAGCTAGCAAACAGAGGGGAGAGAGGTAACAGTTTGCACTAATTATTACACAGTTACTTCCCAGGAGATATGATATGGGAGATAGGCTGATCTCCTATGGAGTGCTCTGCACRGATTGCAGCTGCTGCCCAGAGCTGGGGTAGGGCCAGGCAGATGGACAAAGGAGTGCTCTGTACTGTGATATGAGGTCACTTCAATAYTTTGCTCTTCCCAGGAGACAGTCCAGGGCATCAGACTGTCAGGAAGGCTGGGCTGGTTCCCTCAGATGTGCTGTGGAGAGTGACACTGCAGCAGGTTTGAAACAGCCACAGGACTGAGCATGGCAAGAAGTTAAAGGATTCTGGTGGAAAGGATCTGAAATTGAGGATTTGATATAAAGGGAATTAGCTGTGAGACTCCTCTTTCAAATCWGCTTCTCAGTTAAAAGCATTTTGTCAATAGAGGTCTTAAGGTGAGACATTTATTTCCAAGGCTGGCAGTTAAAGAATAGTTCTTTGCTGAGAAGAGCTCTGTTGATTTTTGTTCCYACACATTGCTTGATAGAAGGCTAAACCATTCAGCTCACCTTCTCTGGGTGTTGGGTGCATTTATTGCAGCACCYAGCAAAAGGTAGCAAAGTTATTGCAATACAACACTGGCTCAGGAGATTAGATTTTATCTGCCCAGCCTTTCTAAATAGCCAGTGATTGCAGAACCCAGGCGCCACTCCAGGTGGAGACCAGAAATCCTCGTGCATTCCCCACCTCTCTCCCAGGGCTGAAGACAGAGCMTGAGGAGTTTCTAGAGCTACAAGAGCAGAGCTGAGCAGACTYACAGATGAGGTCTGGAGACAAAGCAGAAATGGTAAAACAAGGCACAAGTTTATTGACAAAGCAATGAGGAGCACAGAATCTGTACTCATTTGTAGGAGGACTGGGAGGTGGCTGAGGCAGGATTCCTGTCTGTTTCCTTGGAGAAGAGATTTCGTAGAAACAGTGGTTGTTGGTCATGACAATAAACTTCAACCCATTCCACCATTTCAATTAAACTGGACATTTGGACAGGTGGTACAAACATACTGATGAAACTTCTGGTCTCACGAAAAGCAACATCTGTGCAAAAGGAAGAAGACCCAAACATGTGTCCTGTCCCTTCTGAGGGAATGTGGGGGAAGCRAGGCATTGCACACAGGAATTAGTCAGGCTGCTGGTAGGACTGGTCCCTTCCCATAGGCAAACAGCAGCACCTGCTGCTTCTGGCCCATGGGAGATGTTGTGAGGAAAACAGAAAAGGACACAAATTAAGAAGAAATGAGGTTCCACTGCTCACACATCTCAGGAAACTACTTCAGCCTTGCTTTCAGCTTTTCATTAAGAGGCTCTGTGCTCTGAGCAGAGTTTATGCAATAGACTGACCCGGTCTCTCARGGCTATACAGCACACAATCCTGCTTTTCCACGCAGGACAGAGGASCACATGCCTGAGAGCTTTAAGAAAAGAAACAAGGCACTGAAGGGAAACACACTGTATAGGGCACAGGCACATCCTCGTGCTTCATGAGGAGGACAAAAGATGGTGCATAAAAGAAAGGGAAATGGATGAAATAGCAAGGCAGCTTCTAATGGGCTGTAGCAACACCTGAGGGAAGCATCCTGCAGCACTAAGCATCCCAGACCCTCCTCCTCCATCTTCACTCATAAAATTAATAGCAACAGATGTTACTTGGTAGGTGTCCCTAGCAATGATCCCTCTCTCAACACATCCTACAAGGACTTTGTTAAATTCTTAAAGCAGTTTAATTATAAACCAGTAATTTCAGTGAGATACAGATAATCTCRTGGCTTGATTGCACTTAAATGTCTTTTCAGGGGCTTTCCTGATCCCRTACTTCATCGCTCTGCTCTTCGAAGGAATCCCACTGCTCCATCTGGAGCTGGCCCTAGGGCAGTGCCTGAGGAAAGGCAGCATTGGAGCCTGGAACACCATCTCTCCTTACCTTGGAGGCGTTGGTACGTCTTCTCAGTCCCAGCTCAAGGAACTGCAGACAGCTCCTACCCAGCACTCATTTCCTACAGACCTGTGCCTGATGCTTTTCAGGATATAAAAAGAAATAAGTGTTGGGATTAAAAAGAATTTTTTTTGCAATGAGAGTGGTGAGATAGTGAGGGGTGGTTTCCTTGGAAACATTCAGGGCCATGTTGGATGGAGTTCTGAGCAACCTGGTCGAGTTGAAATGTCCTTGTCCATGGTGAGGGGTGGGACTGGATGATCTTTAATGTCCCTTCCAACCCAAATTATTCTGTGACGCTGTAATTCTGAATTGCTGTCATCAGAATAGCCCCATGAGGGACTGTAGTGGGTATTTGAGATAAAACCACTGTGGCTGCAGGGCAAGGGGAAACTCCTGCATGCCTCAAGCAGCCCTGCTGGATCATGCCCTGCTTTAAGCAGGTGCCTGAAATGGGCTTGGCTCCAACAGCCCTGCCTGGGCCTGTGGGGAGGAGAAGGAGTCGGTAAGAGGAGTCATCTAAGGCCCAGAGGGCAACAAGGAAGAAATACCAAGCAGCAGGTGGTGCTGCCAGCCAAACCCATCTCCTACAATTAGGCATGTTCACACTCCCTTTGCAAAAATGCAAGCAAGCAGAAACTGTGATGTTTATATTCTTCCCTCCTCATTACAGGAGCAAAACAATTACCAATTTAAGGCATATATGCATCATTTGGGAGATGAGCAGCCTCACGTAGCTACCTCACACTATAAAACTTMTACTCTTTTACTCTACTGCTGAAGTTGCCTGGTATTGCAGAAAACAATGGATTATATACTAAAGCAAAGATTTCAACCCTTTCTGTGCAAATAGAGAGTCTCAGCATTCCTAGAGCAGGGCTGGTGAGCCGGGGGACTGCGCACCAGTGTTTGGCTACTGAGGACACAAATGTCCATCTTTCATGGGAAAGTCTCAGGATGGAGTTGGAGAGATGGAGAAGAAAATCTTGAAAAAATAGGAAATATAAGCTTCTAAAAGTTAGTCCTGTGACTGACTGGTAACTTCTTCCAAAGCTTTTCTAAAGTAGATCTTGTGTTTTCTGCAGGAGTTGGTACGTGGGTAGTGTCAGTTCTGGTGAGCTTATACTACAACACGGTTTTAACTTGGGTGATGTGGTATCTCATAAACTCCTTCCAAGAACCTCTTCCTTGGAGTGCTTGTCCTCTAAATGAAAACAGAACAGGTAAGATACACTTCCTTCACCACTGCTAGAAAAAAAAGGAGGATCACAAATATCAGACTCTGGGCTAATCAAWAAACCATGAGAAGCCACACTTTATTTGGCCCTGAGTTGTGCACAAGCCCTGGTTTGATTTCCTGTTAATAAGGTACAAGAGTCATGACAGCCTACTCAAATTCAACATACTCACAAGAACAACAATAGCCAGAAAGTCCATGAGTCCTTTTGTTTRACTTCAAAATGGGAAACAAAATAAAGAATAATCCTGTTATCCATTACAAAACCTTTAGTAGGACCAAAGAGAGACAGTACACAAGCAGGATAAGGAAGAATGCTCTCAGGTTTTTAAAACTATTTTTCAAATTTCTTTTTTAAATCAGCAATGAGCATGAGAGAGAACAAGTTCCAGGACACAGAAATAAATATCACCTGAGTAAGAGGCTAAGAAAAAAAGGACAAAACATAGCAGAAATAAACCTTCTTTTGGAGACMTTAGCACTATTCTAGAGTAAGAAGACAATTAGCCATCACAGGTTGTGGTGTACACCATGTTCCCAGTTCCTTTTTCTTGAGGCACAGAGCATGGCTGGGGAATGCCCACTCCCCTAGATGCAGATACTGAAGTTCCTGTTCACAGAAGTCCCAGACACACAAACCAAAGAGGCCACTGTCTGAGTCTTTCCCCACAAAGGGCCATGACATAGCCAGGAGAGTCTGGGCTTAGATGTATCCTCAGGTGCCTGAAGTTTATTATAGCTTGACCTACTTGTAGCCAWACAGCTAAAAATTGCATAWTTTTCACTGCAATTAGTTCAGATTYCACCCTGCACTGARCACTTCTRTTTCTRATCAGARAGCTATCCCTTGCAYAAAATGCTGGTGATGTTCTGGAGAAGGTCTCATAGAAGCCTCTCAGTCTCAGCCTGCTGTGACAGTTTGTCTTGCTGCACATTACATTTCTTTTTTGTGCAGAAAGTCCATCTCTATTTCATTGTGCAGCCCACGATTTATTCTAAAACCTGCCACATGTTTTTTTACAGGGTTCAATGAAGAATGTTATGAAAGCACCGCAGTAAATTATTTTTGGTACAGGAAAACTTTGAACATAACACCTGATATTGCTGAGAGTGGCACGTTACAGTGGTGGCTCATTTTGTGCTTAGCAGCTTGCTGGGCAATTGTCTATCTCTGCACCATCCGTGGAATTGAAACCACAGGAAAGGTATGGAGAGAGTAGAGAAGTGATTTTCCCACACTATAAAATCTTGCCCTCCAGATACTGAGTTTTACCACAAGGAAAGCCTTCCCCATTTACCACAYGGGCACCATTCAGTGTACTCCTTGTCCAATGAAGTGAGAACAGCAGTATAGATGGCTTTAAATGATTCCTCTCTCCTTTCCCATTGCAAACACTTCTGCYCTACCAGCCTTCTCTCACAGTTTTAAGAGAGATTTTGTTACCTCACCCTGCTCATTTGAAAGATGACCATATTTATGTGTAGCCATCTTACCTAATAWTATTAAGATTGTACGTTGTGATAACTTAAATAGGATTTATTGAAATTATTGCCAGTAACTGTCTGTTTTCTGAYGTCCTTACTTTAGGCAATTTATGTAACAGCAATATTTCCATACCTGGTCCTGACTATATTCCTTATTCAAGGACTCACTCTACCAGGAGCCACTGATGGTCTAATTTACCTCTTCACCCCTAATGTAAGTATTAGAACTAGTTTTCCTTTTACTACCCCTCAGATTTCATAYTGTATACTCATTTTCCAACAACTCCTGCTTTAGATATCTATCCAAGAGCTCAGCTAAGCTTTTTTTTCTGAGATGAAGTGACTTAGTGTTTTAATATATTTTAGCAAGAAAAGAAGCAGCAAAGAATTTAACAGTTCAGTAGTAAGCATATCAGAAAATACTGGAAAATTAAGTATGTTATGGGTGCCTCAGTTCTGAATGTGTAAATGAAACTAATGGACTTCACAAGCATGTGAGAAACATGGGATTTCCCTGCCACTGCTACAGAATTTACACATCTTTAATGTTTTAAGAATTCACAATGAGAATGACTGTGGAATTATACTGTAAAGCGATTTTTCTTAAAAGTTGAAAGTAATTTTCTCTTACCTGTTTCTTCAAAGCAGAGTTTTTTTCCATCCCCCATATTTCTTCCTAAAAGACAGAACTGCTGGAGAACAGCCCCTGTCCCATTTTTCTTATCTTCTCATATGGACAGGAGTGCCAGACCCTTCCACATGCTGACCATTTCAGAAAGACCTTTTCTATACTGTCCTTGGCAGCATTCCCAAACGCAAAGTCACACTGTCCCTCTGAATGGCTGTAGGCTCCACACAGCTCTGTCTTTGTGGCTAACTGGTGGGTGTAAAGGAGCGAAAGCAGCACCCACTGACATGTTCTCAGCATCTCTGCTGCCTCCACAGCCACAGCAGCACTTCCAACAACGTGGTTTTTCCCTATCCTTTCCTACCACAAGAACATAGACATTAAGGAAATCATAGCCCAGGAAGCCTGGAGATACATTAGATGCCAGGCTGGAAAGAAACAAGAGCAAGAGAAAGCTGGGATGAGACACCTTTTTATCCCTTCTTCTCCAAGCCCAGTGGCACAGACATCCATCTAAATGMTGTCAGAGCTCAAGACAGGCTTGTTTTTTAAAGGAGATCAGGACATACACTTGCATTTTTGTAGGGCACAGACTGGACTGTAAGAGCTTGGTGCAATGTCTTCGGGAAGAAGGCAGGTTAGACAACACAACCAGAACAGGGCCTGACATCGTTTGGTCTCAACTGGGCTGTCAGGTTTCTCTGGAAGAGCTCAGACATCTTTGGGACTTAGTTTGCAATGCTCCTGATCTGAATGCAGAAAACTAGATTGGTGTGTACTCACAAAGCCTGGAGGTGTTGCAGTGCTGAGGAGGAGCAGATCATCGTAAAAGAGACGGATGGATTTGTACACCAGCAACAGAAATCAGAATGAAAAACTACCTGCAGTCAACTTGCAGCTGATGGTTAGCTGGTTTGAGGAAGCAGATCCTGAGGACATCCTTGAGAAGTCATCTGAAGATGGTTTCAGTGATRTTCTTATCCACAAAWGTGGAAAASCTGATGAAACAGCCTGGTAAGTGAYATCTGCTATGGGTGTTGGTTTTGCACAGAAAGTTAGTGTAAGACAGAGAGTTGGCTTTGTTAAACTAAGCCACCAATTGCTATGGAAGATTGTGGCACTTGAAGGACTCCAAAAGGACAGCAGCTTTGTCAAAAGGACACAGCTTCTGCCTTTCTCTCTTCATCCCCTTACCTCACAACTGCAGTACCAGAACTGCCTTTGATGTTAGCCTATTGTCACCCTTACTGTGAGCAAAGAGGTTTTTTTTTTTTTTATACTTCTTCACACAGGATGCTCCAAAGTGTGTTATACAGGAGGGCTGTTTGGGTTTTTGGCAGAGATTTACTTGGCCCACCCAGGYCACATCAGTTTACAAAACTGTAAAGCATATTTCTCAAGTGTGTGCTGTTTTCTTCTTCTTTTCCTGTCTTTTTGCAGAAAAATTTTTAGCAAAATAAAATAAGAATTACCTCACCTACTGTTTTAGTTTGCTTCTAAAAAAAAAAAAATCACTCTTCTTCACAATCTCTCCTAATTGGACATTGTTTTCCAGCTTCTTTTCAATGGTGCAGTACAGCAGAAATTGTAGTTTCTCTATAACTGCCATATCCACCTTCTGGTAATTGTGACATCTTAGTGTTATTCTCAAAAATCTGCGAAAGAATGTAGTATCCAGTACAGAAAGTCCCATGTTAACCAGTTTCACAATCACAGTGACCCAACTGAATTTAATTTTCTTTCTAAACCACAATTTTCAAAGTTAATTCACTTTTCAAGTTTGYATTTTAGTTCATGTTAGCAGGTACCACAAATAAATAAGCACAGCATATTTGGAGCTCCAGGCTCTTCAGATCTCYGAAYCCTAACCCTAGGCAGARCCCTAAMCCTAGCMCTAGTTWATTTCSTTAGATAATTTATTRCCTTATAAAGTGTTWCMATTCAATTTMGTTTCTTCTGAAAWGSMRKYYMMMAAARYWAAWKSSRSCYKGKWAAAARRRSYKSCYYMAWKSSRRGKTTTWAAARRRSMWWRGRAARRWKGRRRRGRAAWKKTTKWWMTCCTTARRRRWYCMMCYWMCKRRKWAAMCCYTYWMMMCRRRWTKGGYTTKRWGAGAAGCAAAGTCTCTTYTCTRTTMTTYTTGCSTGARAAGTGCATTTTAARTCGGKWGCAAAGATTRTGCCTGTGRAAGAAGCTCCRGAAATCGATTTCTGAGGYTTCTCAGTCACCMGCAAATCTGTTCAAAGCAGGAGGCAGCACCATGGCACTCCTYGATTATTTTATCAGCTGTTGAYGCCTGTGTAACTGTGACCCCYAGAAACAGTCCTGGCCACCAGAACCACTCAGGTTCCCCGAGGATGTTTGCATGTAACAGGAGGGACATCACACAGGGGTGACACTGCTGCTGCTCAGAGAGCTGGGCAGGATCCCACGTGCAGATTTCTTGCTCAGGAGTAACACAGGGGAGTCACTCAGACTAAAGGATGCTTCACCTCGATATAAATATGAGCTGTTTGTTAYAAGTACCACTTTGACACCCTTAAATTTCGAGCAAATAATAACTATTTCTTTTCATTGACTTTCAGATGTAGAGAAGTCTGATGATTTACTCACCTTCTCACAATACTTGGTTACTTGGAAAATAAAGCTGCCAAGAAAACAAAAAAAAATATCCTGAAGTGACACCTGAGGGGAAAGCAGAAGTTGCACAAAGATGAAGCAACATAGGAGCTGGAACAAACTTCTGGAAAGGTTTTTTGAAAAATAAATAACCAGAGGCAGCAGAAAAGAGATTCCMTCAAGCATCAGCAACACATTGTCTGCACAGCTCAGCTTCAGTGGACACCTGTGTCAGCTAAGGAATACAAATGTCTTCTTCTTCAGCCTCTTTCACATTTGAAAGAGCTTCAGGGACTTCAAATATTTGAAGATTCTCTGGCAATGAACAGTTCCAAGAACTTGGTTGGGCAACTGCTGCCTGTRCCCAGAACTCAGCAGCTATTTAACAGGCAGTGAGAATGGCCAAGAAAAAAAAAAAGGCAGTACAGGCACCAAATCTTCTATCCACARAAGCAATTTCTAACTTTTTCCTCTATTTTGTAGTTATGATGTATTATTATACATGGACACTTAAAGAACCTTTCAAGGTACCTGGTCTGTACATATTGTTTCCAGTATTAAGAACAAAAACACTMCCTTAATGAACTGCTGCCTTTAAATGCAGTATTATCTGTTGACCACTTGCTTATGACAAAAGCATTAGCTGTTTTTACACCAAAATCACACATCACCRGGACCCCAATAATTTTTAATTCTGTTTCTCTCTATGTTTCAAATATTCAAGCATCTTACAACTCACAAGGGAGCAATTATACTTCCTTTCCACCTCACTCCCCTGTTCATTAACATTATGGTTGTATATCTTCATCCACATGTATGTGGCATCAGCACATTTTTTCTTCTTAAGATATGCTTATAAAATTTGTATGCCATATAAATATAAAATTACACTTTTAATACTCTGCTGAACCAGATAATGACATTGCCGTGGTACACTTGCCTGCCCATTATCTTTTCAAGTTTGGGATCAATAGAAACACTGCACCAGTCTGAACTATCTCCAGACTCATTTGCCCAAGTTCCCAGTCAGAAAGTCAGACTTTCAGGAGTCACATCTATCAGCACCAACAACTGACTTGGCAGCACTTATTCCAAGTGGGAAGGCCACATAGCCACGTGAATGCCAAGTTTCTRCACTGCAACAGCACCTGCACAAGGTCCTGCCAGTGAGCACTCTGGCCCTGAAGGGCTTGGCTATGATCTTTCAAAATAAACCTCTTGAAGGGTTTGCCTTTGCTGAAGCATTTCAGCCAGCAATGACCCACAGATGTGCTTGCTGTGTTGTGTTGTACAAAAGGTGACACCAGTTCTGCTGAGAGCAAAGCACTGGCCTCCCTGTGGAGAGAGAGTCTGCAGTAATGGCATTGCCTGCACCCATCCACACTGAGGTGAACTCATTATTTTTGCTCTTCAAGCTCAGGCCAGCTTCAGAGAAACCCAAAATGCTATGAGGGGTCATCTGGCATACTGAGCTCTCACTCCTACACACATTCCCAGTCACAGACTAGGACCACAGCACAGGCACACAGACACAAAACACATAAGTTGTCCTGCATGACTGGGATGCAGATTTGACTCAGACTGTTGTAAAAAAAAGTGAAATACTTAACAGCCCCAACATTACTTTTGAACTATTTGGCTTTTAAAACCTTCTTAATATTTCTATTTCCCCTCCTTGATAATTGATCAGAAAGCAATTCACCTGGAAGGATATGACTACACTTTGTAGTTTCTGCAGGAAAGTAATATTCATTGATCACAGTTACATTTTATGCATTACTTATGTTTTATCTCTTTCTTTTRTATTGATTTCAATGGCAAGATTTCTTAGTGGAGCTATTTAAAACTGCTTAACATTCTCTGTAATCCACCAGTCAATGCTTTTTAATTTATCTTCCTGTATCACACTGCCCTTACAACAAAATTCAATTTTCATGGTCAGTTTCTCCTTTTTCCTTGTATTTCCTATGCCACCTTTCTATCCTTTATTGCTRTTTTCACAGCACTTTGAATCTCAGATGTTGTTTTTAATAACTGCTCTCTTCTTGTTGGCTTGCACTTTTAGTTGCTTCTATTAAATTATTTTTAAAGCAAATTTGGAAAGCTATAAAATCACTTTCTGTCTTAAAACTATGAACGTTTAGTATTTGTTTATACAGTTTTAGGAACATAATATTCTTTAACTCCAGGTTACCAAATATGTTAATTTAAAAAAATAAAGAAATTGAGGAAAAACATATTTTCCCTACAGTGTTCTTGATGTTATCATTTAAACCCATATTTTTATCATCAGACAGATGAGGTATACAATAAAATAAGATTCTCTAAGTGTTGCATATATTTAAATAGCCTCAAAGATATCCTCAAAAACACGTTTTACTGACCTGTTTGGTAGCTATTCTCATTTTCACAGTATCTTTGTAGCAACACAACTCAGAATTTCAGAAGTGAAGTAAGAGATGAGTTATACTGGAAGAGAAAAAAAAAATTAATTTAAGCCTAGTACATGCATTTTTTTCCAATTATTTCAGCTGAACACTTTGAAAAATCCCCGTGTATGGCTTGATGCAGCTACACAGATTTTCTTCTCTCTTTCTCTGGCTTTTGGAGGGCTTATTGCATTCGCAAGCTATAATCCATCAAAGTAAGTAGAACTCCAGCTTTTATTAACTGGCTAAATTCYTGCTGCATTTTGTGCTATTTCTTTAAATTTTAAAAACTCTTTCTTAGAATATTTATGAATTATCTTAATTTTTTTAAGATCTTAACAAGTGCTGTTAAAAGGCAAAAAGATTTTCTAAAAGGCAAAATAGATTTTTGAACAGAAAAGAAGGGGGGGGAGGAGGGATTTAAAAAAAGAAGGGTGCAGAAATAACTGAGAGAACCACAGATAAAAAACTGCCTTTTTAAATCACTTCACTTGTTTGAATGCTGTCTCTAGAAATGACTGTGAAAAGGATGCTGTGACAGTCGCAATAGTGAACAGTATGACATCCCTCTACGCTTCCATCCCAGTCTTTTCTGTTCTGGGGTTTAAAGCAACCACAGCCTACTGGGACTGCTTGGACAGGTGAGAAAGTTGTGTTCCCAAAATTGTACTGTGGTTTCAATGCCTAAATAGATAATGTGTTACTTGAAATATTTAGGGGATTMATTTTCATTAGAAAGGAAAAACATCTGTATTGAGAAGTTTAATGCAGAAATACAAAGTGCTATGTCACTGAGTCAAGGATGGTCATTTGTAAGAAGCAAGATAAATTATAAAACAACTCATTTCAAGTAGTGCATCAAGATTTGCACCTTAACCCCAGGCTAGAATTAGAAGCAGTAAGAAACYACTACCTTTTTCTATTTCACCATATTCATTAAGTTGTTAAACATAAGCAGTAGAAATGGCCTGAAGATGTGATAAAACAAAAATGTTTTAAAGAATGCATCTGCATAATGCACTAAGAGTTTTTGTCTGAAAGGGAACATTAAATTAAATTTATATATAAGCTGTCAATTAATRTTTTTCTTTCTATTCTAAATAGCAGCACAGAAAGTAAACACAGCTTTTGAGTAATATCTGAATCCATGGCATAGCATTTCCAGCCACATCATCTGCAAACTTTTGAACTAATGATATGTGGGCTTCTCTGGCAGGAACATTATCAGYATCATCAACGAATTTGACCTTCCAGAAGAAAGCATCATGCGACAGAATTATACAACGTGGATTAGTTTTCTGAATTCATCATATCCAGAAAAAATTGCTGGACTCAAACTGAAAAGCTGTGATCTTCAAGAATTTCTTGATCAGGTACCATAACTGCTTTCAAAAACAAAGTTCTGTAGAAGGATTGGTATCTTCCTTTTTGTTATAAGTACATGCACTGTGATCTACGTGCAATGATATATTATACATAATCATKAAACAAATCAAATTTTCAACATCTGAAGTAACAATACTGCTGTAGCATAGTTTGAACTTAAAGCTTTTACAGCATGCAAAATTACACATCATTATCACAAAATTAATCTTCCTGGATGCTCCCATCTGGAGTCTACCATTGACACTAGATTCAGCCCTACTTTGGTTTACAGGAATAAGCACAACAGGGGGAACACATGTAGATGAAAAGATTATAGAAAAAGGATGCTGAATGGGAATTTCCTATGTCTATATATAGGAGAGTATAAAAATATATACTACAATGTGCACTGCTCGCCACCAAAATACATGTCCTCTTCCGCTTCTATTTTCCAACCCTCATAAAACATTTCCCCTACCACTAAACACAGATGTTTCTTTTCTGTTTGCTTGTCCTACCTCATTCCACTTGCTCCAGTGATCCTGTCTGGCACAGTCAGAGTGTGCTAATGCATGACAGGCTTAACACATAATGATGGTGAAATAGACTATTTTACTTACATGTTGGAAAAGTCCAAGAATATTACAGCCGTGGCAGTTCTCCTGTCTCACTTCTTCTGATGGTGCCCATTTCTGATTTACAGTTTGAAATATTTTCCTTCCAAATAATAGTAACATTAGTATTTTTCAATGCTTATATCTAAATAGCCTTGTCTTTGAGTGATTAAATCAAAAGAAATTTGGTTGAAATTGGCTTTTTCCCTTTTAGTCTTTTCTGCCTTGGCAGTTATGGGGGGTTTTGTGATCAATGATTCACCAGTTCTCTTGGTGTTAAGAGTGATAATCATATCCTTACTTACATCACTTTCTTTCCAGCAGCTACTACCTAATAGATTTTTGAAAAAACATTTAAGATGGCATTAGCAAARCAATTGCTGTTTCAATTACAACTCTCTGATCTGCTTTACTCTGGACCCATCTCTCTGTGCAGGCTAAAATTCTGCCCTACGATTGTCTAGACATCTCTAGTGGAACTAGTTAATTTTAAACTCCCCACTGCCCATTTTCTCAAATGCTGGCTGCCACACACTGACAAGCACCTTTGACTCCAGAAGACAGCAGTGTGCTATAGGTACTTTATGCATGAGAAATGGCATTGTAATGCGTATTTTTATCTGTTTATGAATTCTGCAGAGCGTATCAGGAACTGGATTGGCTTTCATCGTTTTCACTCAAGCTATCATCCTCATGCCAGGATCCCAGGCCTGGGCCATCCTGTTTTTCATAATGTTGTTCTGCTTGGGCCTTTCTTCAATGTTTGGAAATATTGAGGGTGTCTTCACTCCTCTTCTAGAGCTTCAAATTATACCTAAATCAATACCTAAAGAGCTATTATCTGGTAAGGTATCTGCTTTGTTCAAAGAAGGTGGCTTCCTTATACAACCTACTAACTGCTTAATTACTACTATAGAGGAATTAATAATTTGTAGTATTAATTTAGCTTTATCACACAGTGTAAGTAAGGGTAGGATTGAGTTTWCAGAAGATAAGCACAGAGATGAGATAGCAGTTATGGCAGAAGATGTCAGGTGACAATATAATACTGCCTTTGCCAGTTCTTTTCCTAGTTTGCAAGTTAAGCTGTTTCAGTTTGAGAAAGCTTGTTAAATTGCTATTCCTGGAGTTAAGTTCACTCTGAGCTGTTGCAGATATGAGGAAGAGCCTTGTCTTCCCTTAAGCCTTTGGCACTGATACAAATCACACTAAGGCACCCAGTGCATCAGCTGGTCTGCCATAACCAACTGCACTTGAACTCACCACTGYTAGAGAGGTCGTTCACCCCTATTTCATTCAGGTTTATGCTTCTACAGACTGTTTCCCATTTACTGTGAGCTGACCAGAGTAGAAAATCACCACTTGGAAAATGAGGAATGAGTGTGTGTAATCCTGTTCTGGCACCAAAACTGGAACTTCTCAACCAGAGATGTTTACTGAACCCAACCTGCTCCTTAAGAACCAGACTCACTAAGTCTGAGAGATGCTGCTGTGAAACTGGTCCAGAAAGAATGGTCTAAAAAATCTCTGGTAGTTGCAAGTAATGGATGAATACTCCTGAAATATGTCCTTTTAACTTCTTAAAGGAAATATTGCTGTCATGCCTTTTGTTGAGTCTTCTTGTGGCATCTAAACTATATTTTTCATTTTACAATTTTTTTATGCAGAAACAAATTTATTCACAACTTGATTAGGTAACCGTATTATTTTGGAATTGATTTTCCAACTGTAAACTTTTTAAAAAAGAAAAAAAAACAAACCACAAAACAAAACAAAAAAACTACTCTGGAGACAACATTTTACAGAACTGAATGAAAGGCCATCCCAGAGTCAGAAGCAATTAGAAACACGTTAGAAAGGCATACATATTGATTTGTAGCCTATGTTTGTGTCCAGCAAACCCTTTCTTCCCTCCTTTCCCCTTTTTCTCTCAATTACCCCAAATCTAAACCTTGACTAAAGGAGAACTGGCTGTACAGAAGTGTGCTGAAACCCAAGCCACCCACGCTGGAACACAAGGGACATACACATTTGCAGCTCTGAGCTCTTTGAGGAAATGGGGGGCAGAAATCCAGGGACTCCTTACAATTCCCAGGTGCCAGCTGCCTGTGCTTTGAGCCTATAGATGCATGGAAACGAGGCACTTGAGCCTCACTACATCAGTCAAAAATTAACAGYGGGCCATGGCACAGCCCAGGGTGTCTGGTGGGAGGAAATGTGAATGACTGAAGGAKGCTCTGAGTCCCAGGAATTCATTCCTCCTGCGACAGTGGTGCCTCTTGGCCAACACAGGGGAACACTGAGTTTGGGAAGTGATATTAGCTTCTCTAAGGAGAAAACAGCTTGTAACTCYATAGAGTGAGAGAGAATAAAAATTATTAGAACAAAATACAAGAACAAAACAAATTAGAACAAAAATATGCTTACCAAGTTCAGCGTTCCAGTAACAAAGGTATCTTTTTTTCTTCAGGTATAATATGTCTAATTAGCTTCCTCATTGCCCTGTGTTTTACGCTGGGTTCGGGCAGTTACTGGATTGACGTTTTTGACAGATATGCAGGCACAGTGCCTCTTCTAGTCATCGCTTTCTTTGAAGTGATTGGAGTTGTGTACATCTATAAAATTAAAAGGTATGTTGGAAAAAGSTGGATTTTTTGGTGGATTTTTTTTTTTCTCTTAAGACATAAATGCAACTCAGGTTACAGTAATTTTGTCCCTGATGTGATTTGATTTGGTGCTGGTTTACTGAGACTTCTTCCTAACATGCTATGTTTGTTTCCTTGTCAATTTTGGGTTGTTTTTTTTTTTTTATTTTAAATATCTGAATAGTTGACAGAACTGCTGCAATATTATCATCATTTATTTATGCTCAAAAACCGCAGACTAGGTGCTCAGGTAATTGAACTGACATGGATCAATAAAGACCTACTTGAAGGATATTATTTACTCAAGAGAGTAGTAAGTTATTAAAGAATGGTATGGAATAGAGAAGATTTTGGGTGCTGCATCATGTGCTTCCAACTTAGAAAAAATYACAAGAAAGGGAAACTGTTACCACTTTAGATCTGACATCATCATAAACATGCTTTCTTTTACAAGGTTCAGTAAAGATGTGGAATGGATGACTGGACGAAAACTCAATCTCTACTGGCAGATCACATGGAGGTTTATTAGCCCTCTGCTCCTGCTAATTGTCTTCCTGGCCTTTGTTACTCTTCAGATGCAGAAGCCACCAAGCTACCCAGCCTGGAACCCTAAATATGTATGTTCTCATATATTTTCCGAACTTTTAATAAAAGCAAGAATAATCTATTTTTCTCCCTTACCAGATCCTTTAAGATCATTGTTATCTACTGCTTACTGAAGTGATGTAGACCTTAGAATGAGAAGTATGCAAAGAGGTTACATACACTAAAACATGTCTTGAGGCATCCTGCATACTCTGTGCTCCRTATTTCTTACGGATGTGTGTAATGCTCACAAGTGCTGGAGTGAAATGTCTCACAGACATTCCATACCTAGAGAGGGTTCAGAGATACAACAAAGGCCTGGGCAGAGCTTTAGAGCTGTGTAAMAGATGTCAGGGATGAAGGCATTTCTCGGTGAGAACTACCAGTATCACCAGGGCCCTGGTGAATATATGAATGTGAACTATTGACAGACAGGGAGGCAGTGGTCTGAGAACAACGTTGGTTAATTCAGCAACAAACACATGTCCATGCTGAGGACATTTGATCTGGATGGCACCATCACACATCAATTTCAGCTTCTTCGATCCCTCTCAAATACACCCTTTGTAAGGGCTTGAAGATTGATTCTGGTCTTAAACTATATGAGGATGACACAGCAGCAGTGTTTCTCCCAAATGCCATTAAATATCTGTCATCCCAAATAACACTCATAGCCACAGACTTGCAGAAATCATTTATCGTCATTCCCTCAAAGTCTCTGATATAAATCTTCCCTATTTGACAAAGAACATGTTCAGTAATTGCTGAAACCAGGTAGGCTTTGAGTACAAGAATGAACAGAGTTTAACCAAGAGAGGGTGATGGTTTTATAACACTTTGGGCAACCCCTGTATCCCTAGGAATGTGTCACAATTATGGCTACAAATCTTTGAAACCATAAAACATTTACAGTTGTCTTCAGACCCGCAAGAAGAGTTTGCAGAGGACACAGCCACTGAAYACTACTGTAGACAGAGTAAAACTTTTCCTATCCATATTAAAACAGTATAAGAAAAAGAAATCATAGCAAAATCTAAGTGTATCTACCAATTATTTCTTTTGCTTGCTTTTTTTATCTCCACAGGAAGGCTTCCCCATGAAAGAGCAGAAAGTTTATCCACCCTGGGTACGGGCCATCTGTGTGCTGCTGGCTGCCCTTCCTTGTGTGTGTATACCTCTGGTAGCACTCTTCCAGCTGGTCAAAAGAAACCACAGGAGCAAGGATCCGAGCTTGGTACCTCCAGAAGTGTTTTCGTGTCAGGGGGCTAACAGCAACTTTTCTCATCCAAAAGAACAAATATCCATTGCATCTGTCTGTAAGTAAAAACAGGACAGCTGTTGCTAGACAGGATTAGCTGTCATTTGGTATCATCCAACCAACCTGGTATACAGTTAATAAACTTACAGAAATCACTACTACTCTATAAACAATGCTGTGTTTACTTTAATTTAAACCAATTTCACAGCTTTGYGTATCCCTCCAGCCAGAATTGAAACTTGGAAAGCCTGTCAAGTATTGCTGCTGCCTTCTGTCTTTTTCACTTTTAAAAATCTGGTCTGTTCCTAAGGATCAGCAACATAAACTAGAACACAAGCACCTACAGTTTCATTCACTGCCCTGCTCCACTACTCTGAGATGCAGAATGGAAGTTCTTCAAGAGTAAGGAGTCTTCTTTTTCCTTATAAATTTTGTAAATCCCAATACACACTTACACAGCAATCAATTTGTTGTTATTTTATATTCTCGAGCATTTCAAGGAGCAAAGATAAAGCATTAGCAGATAAAAGAATACATATTAGGTAAATCTGAACAATTAATTCTGTACAAATCTCTTATCTTCRCATATTCCAGAATTTATTGCAGTGGAAAACACTGTGAAAAAAGAAAAGTCCCCCTTTTCTTCCCCTTAATTTCTCATACTGAACACAATAGCTGAAAAGCATTAACAAAAATGCAGATGTATGCCAACCATTCAGTGAATTGCAACCTTACAGGACATGATTATGAAATTAATCTTTACTGAAAACCAGGATTTCCTGTACTTRGCTGCAGATCCTGGCCACTGTGCAATGATGGGAGATGAGGATTCCTTTTTTCAAGATACTTGAGGAACCAGCAGCCTCTGAAACAATATAGGGAAAGTATGTGAGGAAAAGGCATGACAGCTCCTTCAGGCTGAGTAATTGAGTCAAGGAAAAGATCAGGGTTAAAAAGCTGCAACCACATAAATAAGAATTTTTAACTAACTAAAGCATATATTAAACTAACTAAAGCATATAACTATATTCAYGTTTCTGACTACAGGTAGCTAAATGTTCATTAAAATCATACTGGTAACTATATGCAGCAGGTTTAAGTAGATGGTCAGAGTTCTGTTCTAAAAAAAAAAAAATACATCCAATACAGACACAACCTAAGAAAATAATTAAGCTACATATAAAAGACTTTCAAGCCTATAAAACCATCTTGAGTCACTGTCATGGCATTCAGACTTGACTTTTGAGCTGACCCTTCCAATTCACCAGAAGGGAGACTTTATGGATCACCGGACTTGCAGTTCAACCCAGGACAGGACTTTGGGGAGGACAATTTTCAGCCCCAGTAACTACAAGTGATGGCAGGAAAACACAAGCTGAAGTTACTGTTTAGCTCAAGTAGGCATGTACAAAATGTGTTGAGCAACTATTGCATGAATATAGCTTTTCCGTTGTCAGTGCAATTCTGATGTGACCTCTACCAAAATTCCCTGCCAAAACTGTAGCCTTATCCCAATAAAATTACTGCTACAATCTTCCTCTTCTTATTCATATGAAGCATGGCATCCTATAGGTACATTTTTCTCCTGAACAGCACAACTGTGCTGTTAACGTGTATGCAAACATGTTAATGTGTTGAAGTTTTACATACTAAGTGCTTTCTCCTTCTGCTCATTCTTCTCCCAATCTTTTATTTGTATATCCCACCAAATCTTTACTCTAATATTCTGCAGTGAACTCATGCCATTCTGACAGACAAGACTTTTRTAGAGTTGTCTAGGCTGCAAGAACCACCTGGGTTCTTTGTAGGGTAAATCAGTAAAAGACAAAACCACAGTCGTGGTGATGTCCAGCCTTAACCCACAGCCCTAAGACAAGGAAATGTATTAAAGGAAAAAGCCTCAGAAGGAACATTGCAACAGCACTGTAAATAAGGACACATCCAAATTATCATAATATCATAATAAACAGAAAACAGATGCAGAGAGAAAAGCATATTCTTTTCGGAACATGGGAAGCTTCCTACATTGTGAGATTTGATACCTACCTCAACTTGAGATTCGCAGTCTGTATTTCCTTCCAAAAAGAAAGCAGTGGGGAGAGAAGGGCATGCTCGATGGATGCATCCAGATACTACGATCTCCCCTAGAGGAGCTTCTGTCAAATTCCTTCCTTACAGCTCTGTGGACACACTGAAAACTGATGTTCAGCCCTACTCTTCTTCCTCCCCATATAAAGCCTCCAGCAAGCTCAACTCGCAGTGGTTTGCAACACTGACAACGCAGGTTGCACCGGGAGTTACGTTCAGTGGTTTGGCTCTCATCTCTCTACTCACTTTCTCTTAAATACTGAGACCTTAACCTTCACCGCAGCTCTCAAACATTTTGCAATTTTCCCAGCTGTCCAATGATTGTTGAAAATCCGCATTACAAATTCAGAATGCTCCTAAGKTAATTCATTTAATATTTCTAGATTCAAGTTATTCAATCTACCCAAATACTTCCTGTCAGCAATTCTGTTAAAACCCACTGCCTTGCTACCAATTAGYAGAATATATTTTACCACCATAATGCATCACACTATTTCTTTTAGAACAATTCTGTGCAAAAATAGCTTTATGGAATATTTCTACCTTCCCAACATTATAAACATCTATTTTTAGAGGAACAACTGTATGCYCCTGCCATGATTAATCTATTCCTTATTCATATGCTCACAGTATTTTTTTTCCAATCAGCACAGACTGCCTAGCTCTTCTTCAAATCTTTAAATYCTCCACTTGCTAAAACACATACCACTTTCAGCTCTACTTTCACTTGTCTTCTTGAGGGAAGGTTTTTTTTAAATGAAATAGTCTTGTGATTCCTACTGTATTCCTCCCTATTGTATTTGTGCCTGTTTACAAACAGCCTTCAGAAAGAGCAGTTACTGTTTYAAAACTGATTACTCAGCCAGTACTTATGGGGAAAGGCAAACATCAACTCAGACAATCGCAAGCAGTACAGTGTCTTCACTTTTATAAAATTACACCTCCAGCTGAGACCACCAGTTTATAAACTGAGATAATCAGTTTATATTCTTACAGAGAAAAATGGGCTAATCCAAGCCATTGGTGAAGTTTACATTCCCTCCGTTCTTCATGTTGGAGCATCCTGCTGTCTCTTCCTGCCATACAATCCCATAAAATAAAGCTTTCTGCACYGCCAGGCCTCTCTTATGCAATGCTGTCCCTGACAGTGCTCCCTCATGCACTATCACTGCAGACCACTGTGGGGTACAGGGGTGTTTCAATGTTTGAGCTGCTGGCTGGGGAGCAACTGTGTTGTTCATCTCTAGTTAGAACAATTGTTCTGTGACTTTTTAAAAGAGTATTTTAACAGTGCCACTTCACAGAAAGAAAAATAATCAAACCTGTATGACRGACTGTACATTTTGAACTGAGTTATGATGTTAATGGACAGACTGCAATACTGCAAACCAACTTCTAGCAGCTCTKACCAGTCCCTGTGTGGTAAGGGTTTGCCAGAGATGAGGCAACCATKACTTCTCTGGGCAACCCCTTCTAGTGTCTCAACACTCTCACAGTAAAGAACTTCTTCCTGGTATTGAATGTAAATTGTATTGAATGTAAACCTACTCTCTTTAAAGCCATTCTCCCTTTTTCTATCACTGCATGTCCTTGAAAAAAAATTCTTTTTGTAGAGCCAATGGYATGCAAATAGAAAAGCAATATACTTGGTCTATTATCTAATCAAGAACCTCTGTTTTGTAGGTATAAATGCACCAGCATCACTCTATACAACKGTGTATTAAAAACATAAAATATTAAAAAATAAATAAAACATACACCAAACATAACCAGCTTGGACTGTGAAATTTTGGCATATATTAGTTATGATCTCCAAAGCTTAAAATTTCTAGCCTGTGCATCTTGCTATGAAATGTATCTGCCCCRTGCAGGTAACTATTTTTCATTATATAACCTTGCATATTAAAGATTAAAATAAAGGCATTGGAAACAAACACAAATTATTGTAATTAATCAGCCATTTTATTACAAAATAGTTGGCAACACAGAGAAGCAAAAAACAGTCCTTCAAGACAAACCAGTGAAACAAGAAAGTAAACAATTTTGTACAGAACATGGTTTAATGATTCCTTCATCCAGAAGATGGGAATCATGGAACAAAACCAAGTAAATAACTTCAAACAGCCTGTGAATTTACAAAAAAACCCACCGATAAAAAGTGCGAACAAGAAGSTATTAACAAAACTGTCTGCTTTTTATGTCCTTGTATGGTATCTGAGAAACAAACACATAAAACTTCAGAGTGAACTTGCTTTTGGTCCACTCTACCAAAATAGGCTACAGAGAAAAGGTCACCCAAAGACATAGTTTTTATTTTCAATCCTGGGAAAATTATGAAATAAACCACAATCAGCTAGTCCAGCACAGTTTTGAAATCTTGACAAATAGCCGGTTCTGTCACTGCCTGCAGTAGTTTCACAATATTCTTTGGGATACATTGGCTCACGCGACTCTTACCTACCAAAATATCAAAAACAATTCATTGTAACTGCAAATTACTATTAATTCTGGTTTAGGGAAAATATTAATAAAGCAATGAAATCAATACTWAAACCAACTAAAAAGTTGAAACACCTGGAATATTGGGATTTTTAAAAAGTGCTATTATTCTTCCACCCCTAAATCAGGCTTACMAATAAAAAGGTTCAAAACGGCATGTGAAAATATTAACATAGAAATTCAATGAGCAAAGTCCTCCTATTTTGTGTTCTTGTGACATTTTCTTTCAGAACTTGATTTTTTTTAAAGTGTAAGACCATTTGTTCAACAACTCTACCCACCAAATAAGGCCTTCTGTTAAACCACAGTTACTCTGAAAGACTGACTGTCCTATCAACAGAATTACAGATAGTAAAAARGACTTTTTAAGGATTAGAAAGAGCATGTAAAATCCTAGCAACAGTTTAAGTCCATCACTAAACAGAGTCGGCAAAATTGCCAATGGTGCAGAAAGCCAGAAGTGCTCAGTAAACATTTACTCTGTATTTGGAAAGGAGACAGATGATGAATTTATATCTTATCAAGATATGGAAAGATACTTGCTTCTTTCCCCACTGGAAATAAYAGGAGGGATGTTAAACAGTAACTGTGTTTTAAATACTTAATTCTGAAGAATGATGACAACTCATACTGACAAAGCCCCTGATGTTATTTAATAGGTTTGGAAGTAATGGGAAGAATCTTCTCCCCAAAACCTATGAGCTTGATATTGATTCCCATTGAGAGTAATGGAAAGGCATGTGCAGGGAGACAGGAAAAAAACATGTTTATATCAATTCATGTCAACAACATSATCTTACAGAGGTAATAGGTTTTATATACCCAATGCAAACTCCAAAATAACAACAAAAAAATGCAGCTGTTAAGTCAACACAGGGGCTYAATTTACCAGCCTTGTTTATCTCTTGCCAGATTACTGCAGCATATAGAGACACTGGGCTAACTTCACAGGACCCCGAGAGTCAGTGACTTCCCWATCACAACTACTCTGGCATCCACACATGCTACCTGATTTCCAAAAGACAAAACTTAAAATACAATATTTAGAATTAGTTGTGATATCTCTACACAATGTTTTGCTCTGTRGTAACCTTCTCTACAAGATGATGTTCTGGTTACAGTAACATTTTCCAGGACTAAGTCTGGTGCAGGGCAAACAAAACTAACTTGTATGACTGCATAGAAAACTTATCTATCAATGTCTCTGTAAATGGATTTTAATGTGTTCTGAAAGGATCAGGACATCTAGMATTTAGAATTGTACTAAATTTAGTACTGTACTAATTTCAGAATACAAATATAAATACTATGTACAATCAGGGACTGAAAATTTGCCTTCACCTATGACCAGAGACCTCGAAGATACAGAGATAATAATGCCTGTTCACACCAAGGGTATGCATGTGATTTGTCACCACCAGATGTCCTTGCACAGCTCCACCAAGTATTGTATCAACTCTTGCAGCACTGGTGGAACAGGGCTAGTGGAAGTACAGGCAAGATTTCAGGGAACTATAGGCAAATGGAGATCTCCCAGAGACAGCACCTGAATTACCTGGGCCCCAGTGATCTGTCAACCTGTGACAGTGAMACTTTCCATTTCAAAAGTTTATAGCAAAAACAAGTCATAGCCTGTTAGTTGTTCAGGCAGCTGTTAAGTAAAGATTTCCAAAGTCTTGATCTTTCAGGAGTGTTCTTGAAGTCTCAGATATTTCCAAAAGAAAGTGTACCTGTAGATAACTTTCCTTGGACCTTTGGACTTTTCCTGCTCCACCTCCACAACACTCAGCAAGTACAATGTTAACAGGCTTTAGGAATGTTAATAGGAATTTAGGAAGAAATGTTAATAGGAATTTAGGAAGAAAGATTATCCCATTTCTCAAGGGCAATTCTTACTTCCAGAGAAGCCAACTGACTGGTGGTCAGCTTTCGCTTCCTGGGGTAGAAACTTTGCACAGAGTTAGGCCTGGACCACAGGCAAGTTTCAGGTCAGTATTGCAGTTAGGAAGCAGCTCTATGGGTACAGCAGAAGGAACCTAATGACCATAACTATTCAAACTAGGAAAACTGTTCACCACCTCTACTTCCCAGCCTATTTTCCGTGGCATCTGTGGTGGTGTGATTTTGTRGACAGCAGAGACCATTTTTATGGCTGATGCACGCAGCCATGGAAGATGGGATTCTGCTGAGCAAAAAAGCTGCCTGGGGCTATGCCTCCACCCTGAAGGTACTGTCAGATTAAACRACAAAGCATGCACAGAGAAGGATGGATGAGCTTTGGCTTGGATTGTGGTCTGCCAACAAGGATCCCAAGAGTAAAACCTTCAGCGTTAGAGGTGAACACTCAAATATGCCCTATGGACCCTGGAGAAGTGAGGCAGAGTCCACTGTGAAGTGAGTCCCAGAAAAGCCACTGTCCTACAGGGTGTGTCTACTGCATTCTCCRCTCAGTTCTTCAGTCCCTGTCCCCTCCCAGTGAAGCAAACAGCCCTGCCCTGGTACTTCTCAGCAGARCAAGCAGACTTGGGGGCTCTTGTTTTGGTGTCAGTGAGTAACTCTGAGAGAAGGAGCTTCTCTGGGAACAGCTGTTGGAATTCCGCTCCATACAGAAAGTCCATACCCTAAGGAACATGGCTGGTAAAACCTCAACCATGAGTTTGTTTCCTGTAAAGATTTAAGAGTTGTCTTGATAGATTCAAACTGCACTACCAAAAACCAGACTCTGCACTCAGGCATTGCTGCAAGCCTTTGACATGGGAAGGAAATGCTTCCTTCCAAAAAGAGGATTGCTCTCTTTTTGGGCTACTGGACCTCAGTGYAGGTATTAAAGGAAGCTTATMATACATTTCAAATAAAATAGGTGTTACTCTGGAATAAGATCCAAGAATTTCTTGGTCTTGTATAACAAAACTGCCAAAGCAACGACTCATTCAGAGCAAATCACAGTCATTGTCAAGAGTCCAGCCTTCACCATAGCTAAATTCATCAACAGTACTGTCTGCTTCAGGAAAACCTCCTGCTGTCCACTTTTAATATCTTAAAACAGAAAATTMTTTTATTTCTGTGGCTGATCTGCAGGCAGACTGCACAATTTTTTTAGGAGAGAGCTTCCCAGATGTCAGGGACAGGGACAGCTTCTTTCACCAAACAGAAGTGTCAGAGACACAACAACAACACAACTCTACAAGAATGCACCTGCAGTGCAGCCAGTGCTTCTGTTTCCAAGTGACCCTGGTGACACTATTTTGGGTAAGAGTTCAGATTGTGGGAGGATTTAATTTAGTTGCCAGTTAATCTACTTTTTAAACATAGAAGCTTGAGCTTTTGYATTTCATATAGTTAAACCTGCTGAGAATACTTAGATGATTAACCCAATCTTATTATGCCTTCTGAACTGTATAAGCTTACTGAATGCCAACCATCAATTGTCCTGTGAGAACAAAGCTCTATAATATGCAGTGCTGAAAAACATTTTAATGTGCCAACTTAATACTAAGTGAATTTGAATAAAATCAGAAAGAGCGTTAATGTACATCACACAACATTTCAGGATGAGAAAACTTTAAAAATCCATTAGTTTTTAAGTTTTATTAACCAYAAATAAAACTGTAAAAATAGCTGAATACTTACAGCGTGATAAGGGTAAAAGCAGAAATTTGTAAATGACACTGTGATTTTTCAGTTTGAGAAGGAAGGCATGGTAGCAGAGCCATTCTGCTGCCTGTCTAGGGAGTATACGAGATAATTCTTTTTCAGTAATCCCTAGGGACAGAAAAAGAAAATAATGTAACTGAAAATGATGAGCATTAAAAAAATATATCTGATCCCTCCTTTTTCTGTAAAATCACCCCAGGATTTTTTACTAGAAACCTGTGTAGTCAATCAAGTCTCATACAGCAGTAGAAAACTAAAACCTAGTGCCTGAAACACAGTCTTCAGAAAACTGAGTTTAAGAAGAAAAATGCACTATGACTGTTATCCTGCACTACACCATATTCATTCCTKATCTTTATCCCAAAATTACACTATCAGACTGCACACTCAAGACGTTTTATTTGTCTGAAACAAAAAAAACCCAAACAAATCCAAACCCACTACTTCATTGCCATCAACATCCTATACCTGCATTTATTTCCCTCAGGATAGCATAGCAGCATCTTGCAGTCTGAGAGATGAGCGTTAGGAAGAAACCAGGATTGCTTGTCATTTGACGGTTGAATGGAAGCTGGATAACACAGGCATGGAACCTGTTCACAAAAACAGACTATTTAATCAAAAGCAATTTCCAATTTCAAGTGAAACTATGACTACAAAGCTTAGGCACTATACAATGTTTAAAAGCACCCAACAGTCTTTRGCTGTATCAACACTGTTACTGCATGACTCCTCTCCCATATATACACATTCCTGGAACGTCAGACACATTCAAAGTTTGTTTCTAAATTTTATGTTGAAAGAAGATCTTGAAGTCATCTGCCTTGGTAACAGAATTSTCCTCTGAGGACAGCAACTGTCTCATGTGCAGGGAAAGTTAAACTACACATCACAGATCACACCACCAGCAAACACCCACACAAGAGTGTGAGAGRAACTAAACAAAAGCAAAACCCCACAATAAACTCTGTTCAGGTATGCAGGAAAACAGACTTCCAAATGATTCCACAGAACAGGATACTCACTCCTTTGTCTATATGGAAGCCAACTCCACAAAAATTATTTGTACCATATGCTTCCTTACACCTTAAATAACTGAAAATATTTTAGAACTGCTGATTTTTTTAAACCATTTTTTACCTTCAGACTCTGGCATTTTAATTYGCTTATGCTAAATATAGCCAATTACAATGTTGATTCTTAATTATTCAACAATGTATACAACTTGCTTATTAAATTAATCCAGCATATCACAATCACTTAAAAATATGGTGACATTTTCAATATTTAAAAGATAAACCTAAGTACCATGCTGCATTGCAGGTCTTTGGCTAATTAACCTGACATGCAGTTATCATGGTGGACAGTTATTTAAAAAAATKTAAAGGCCATTGGTAGAATGCTACCAAACAGGAACAACTAAGTGATCATATCTTACAGAGAAAAATCTTAAAACACAAAAGTTTAAGAGTTGGGCATATCAGTGCTGTACTAGACAAACCCAATTACACTTCTTGGACAAAGAACACAGCTTCAAGGAGAACCAAGATGAGTTTAAGAACAAAACTAAAATGTCCCTTCCTAATGAGTGTGAGTGCAGCAAAAGAGCAACATCTGATTTCTGTAAAGAGCAAAGAACCTCTTAAACATTTGCTGTGATAAAACAATAAAAAAGCAATTACTTGCTGCTGCCAAYCATTAAAAGTTTTCAATGCACAGAGATTAGGTTTTTATTCCAACTTGCTTATCAGTTTTGATTTCTTTCCCTTATCTGTGTTTAAAGCATTCACTTCCTCTCCTGATCAAGACCAGCTCACAAATGCCAAGATACTGCCAGCTAAGGAGCAATGAAAACATTATCTGCAGTAAGAAACTACAATTAACTTGGTGGAATGAAACCTCACTTCACCTGAAGTTATACTGGTCAAAGTTCTATATGATTTTAACAGATACAAAGTTCTAAATATACACTGGTTAATACTTAACTGATCTAAATATAAAATAGTTAATAAGGCTTTTTGTCATACTCCTGAAGCAAAACAGACTGATTTTCTTRAGGTCAGCTGTCAAAAGCAAGGCACTGAAAATCCACTTTGTGAAGTACCACCTAAACACACACACTGAATATATTCCTATATCTTATAAAACAGCATTACTTAAGAACAGTGCTGAAACAAGAATAACTTGACCTACTACTGCCATTTACTACTGAACACATCAGACATAGATATAGATGTATATAAACACTGCATGCTTACATGGCACTTTTTTCTAATTCRTAGCTCCTCCATGCGTCAAGAAAGAGTAATGAAATATTGACACTTCAGAAGACAGTGACCTACCTGCAAGCCTGGAGTAAAAGTATCTTGTAGATGTTGATGAGAACTGTCCTAAGGCTGTTGATCTAGAACAGAACATAAACAGAGCTATAAGAATATTTCAGTGTCATAACAGGATTTGTTGAAGATTTAGACAAAAAACATTTTATGCTAAACTTGGAAGACTTCTTTTATGCAACTAAGTTAACAATGCTGTGAAGGATCACTTCTAGAAGATCCTAYATTTTAGTTTATGTTAACATTTCCAGAGTATGTGGATTTCCTCTCAAAATAAACTTTTTAATGTCARAACTCAAAGCAGTTTTAATGCTCTTCATCACTAATTACAATATTGCCAAACATCCATTTTCATATTCCCACCTGAAAATCAAGAAATAAACCATGACATTTCAGTTTGAGGACTGCATTCAGTTTGTATTTCATGTTTTCCCCAGGTGTTGTAGAGGAATTGAAGGTAAGACTTGATCTGATAGAAGTGTAAGAATAACTAGAAAAAAAAAAAGTATTAAAAAGTAGTTAAATAAACTCCATGGACTAACAGACTAAATTAAATTCTGTGAARTAAGCCTCATTTAACTTCCCATGTTACAGAGATTTCCTGCTTATCAACGAGCCAGTAGCTGAAAGATGACCATAATTAAATTCATAYTGAGACAGACTAGGCCCTGTGGCATTAAGGGTATTAGCTAAGGGCTGAATTCAATACTTCAGGGCAGAAAAATTCACCCTGCTAAAAAAAGACAAATCAATAACCTTAAAACCAAAATAAATGTATTTCTTAAACACACTRTCTAGAACATTAATTACTCCAGTGACAATCAGCCTATCTATGATTCATGCAATGCAGGAGCTTATGCTTGAAGCCACTTTAGTTACTGGAACAACCCCAATGTTCCAGCTACTTAAGTCAAGCTTATCAAAAGCAAAGCCTTGTAACAAACATTGTGGTGTACTTGGCAATGCTGGGTTAATGGATGGACTTGATCTTAAAGATCTTTTCCAACATAAACAATTCTATGTTTTTATGACTCTGATTAGCATCTCCCAGATCAGTAGCATGGATGCCCTTATCAACATAAGCTGTTTCTTTCAAGAGCTCAGCTAGTGAATAAATCTCTTTGGCTGTTGATTTTGGTCCTTTGCTATGGGAAACCATGTCATATAAATTCCTTTCCTAAAATGACCAAACTTCTCTGTTTAGGAAGACTACTAAGACCTTTACCACCCTACTGGTGGAAAACCTCCTCCTAATTTTCCAATTAAATGCTTAAGGGTTATTTACACTAAAAATGGTCAGTAATACAGCAATATTATCCTTCAGTTTGAACAGTTCTTTTTYGATCTTTAGCAAATGTCTAATGCCATCTCTAATAGTCCAAGTAAAGCGTCTACAGAACTTTTCAGTAGGATACATCATCCCRTTCTGAGTTCTATGCCACTTCAAGACTGCTTTGTATAAATAGTCAAGGTTGCTAGTTTAAAGAGTTCTCTTCCTCACGCATTCTTTCCCATCTCAAGTGTACCAGAGAGAACACCTCTGATGTTGAAAGCATTGCTATTCCCTCTAGTCTGTATCAAATTAATCCCAATCTGTTTTGCAGTTAAATCAACTACACCATTCCCAAGACACCCGTGTGCTTCTCCCACCATGTACAAGATACTGATGACACTGGAGGATATAACTTATTTACCTGGAGTAATCGCAGTAAACCTGAAGTGTTTTTATATCTAGTAACAAACCACACCACGGGACCAAACGACAATCTGGTAGCTGCTTAAATTTGGAACATTTTGGGATACCATCAAGACAAAAATTCACCACTGTCTTCTTTTGGTTTATTAGAAGGCCGTACTCAGGAATACCTGCTGCTAGAGTCCTAAAACAGATATAAACAGTTAGGCCAAGGCCCCCCAGCAAAGCAGACAAAAACTGGCACCATGCTGCAAGACACAAGACCTTGAACAAAAGGGCAGAAACCAAAGAATAAAGGAAACCACAGGCAACTCTTTAGGTTAAGAAACACAGTTAGAAATAAAGGAAGTGAAGACATGAGAGGTAAATAAGTACATAAAATAAATAAACTTGAGGATAATGGAGGAAAAATTTTACACACTGATGCAAATTAAGCACATCATTCATGCAGCACTTGAGCCAAGCTGTATGAACAGCACTCACAGAAATCTCTCACTGGAAAAACAAAGATAACAAGTTATCTTTGGAAGTTAACAAAAYCAAGGAGAATCCATACAACAGGAACCTCATTCATGTGATGAAAAGTTTTTTGAGGGGAATGCTTTCCCTAAGAATGTCTTCATAGCCAGAATGCCTGCTGATTACCTGCTACAYATTGCATCAGTAGTGTCATGGACAAGCAGCAGTTTGTCTTACTTGGAAATGTGCTTATGTGCAGGCTTCATCCTTTCAAAGAGAGGAAGAGGTAGGCTCTTCTTCTTGGGGAGTTGCAGTCATAATTCTGTCTCCTCAAAACTAATTTATTGAGTCCCCTGGTTCTAATACYACATTAGGAAAAAGTGATACTCCTCCATTTGTGGCACAGAGTTCATAGGATCTGTAAACAGTTCTGGAAATCTCTCACTGAATAGCACCTTTCACTAAAGAAAATCCACACAGCTGGTGCTGAAGCTGATACAAAGACACAGACAACTTCAAAGGGCAAGAAGGACARTATTTGCATAGATACTCAAGTGACATTGTGCTGAAAAGGTATTATACAGAATAGCTTAAAGCACTCACTGTTAGTTTGATTTATCGTTTCCAGAATGGTAAACCCACAGATCCCCAGAAATTTCTTTCTGTTTTGATAAGGAAATGAGGACAAATGAAGTCTTCGAAGCACACCATCCACTAYTTCGTACAATTTATACTTCCAACTGCACTTAATCGATTGCTCCATCATCTTTCAGGCTTACAACAGAACTGCATCTTGCTGACTACTGAAAAGTATGATGCAACTAACTMCACTGCAGATACTAAGCTTTTCTTCAAGAGCTGTCCTTTGGATCCTTTAAACTGACTTCGGCATCAGCAGAACTCTCCTAGGACTGGCTGTAAAGTCCTATCCACAGAAACSAGGAACTTCTTCTGGGACTGAATTTTTAAAGTAAAGGTAGTTCTGAAGCACAATAAAGAATTACTGTTTTAAAATTTCTGTGTGAACTGCATACTAACATGCTATACTGGTAGCAGATACTCATCATGGAATGCTAATGACCAGAAAATTCTTAACAATATTGAATCAGACAAGAGTTGTATTCTTTCCCAGGGAACAGAAAAAAGCAGCATGAGTGCCCAATAAAAAGATTTTGAGAATGCAAGTAAGACATCTTAAAAATCGGAGGAAAAATGGTCTTAAAAGACAACTGTCAGCTGCTTTGATTAGCYTGCAATACTGATTTTTGCTTGAAGCTCCACTAAGGTTAGTCGGTAGGTCCTTAATTTAAACTTAAGCAGGAATCGCTGACCATCTGAACTGCAACAGTGATTAACTGGCAGCTAATGTAGCTTCAGGATTCTTCCCAAGCACAGGCTACTGCCAAGGACTCCAAAATAGCTCTTGATTGTTAACTCATAAAACAAATACCCCTRTGGGCATCAAGATGAAAAATAACTGCAAAGAAGGTATTAATGCTTATGTCTTTGGAGACTATGCCTCTTAATAGCATACCTCACAAAAGTTCTTGCCTTCATTAAATCTGGTGTAAGCAGCAAAAAATCATCAATGAGACGTATTAGGACTCTGCAATCAAGAAGAAACCAGTATTAAGATTTTTTAGTACAAAAACCTTTCAAATTATTTTCACATGTTTCAGAGCAACAATGTGCCCATTTTTATTCACAAGATGGTAGAGTCCAATATGAACTCTGAATTGAGAGTCATGAAAAATTCTTAGTTCTGCTTCTTCCCTAAACATAAATGAAAAAATTACATAAAATAAGAAAGCAAATCCACTGTGGCTTCCATGGATACAGGGTTTTACACTTTTCCAAGGGAGAATTTGCAGTACATTTCTCTACAAGACAAGGAAAAGAGGTGYCAGACCAGGTACACAAGTAGATTCTCGATGGGCTCTAACTCTGTATCTTCATTTACCACATAATAACATGTTTATGAAGCTATAGCTCGAATGTAAAACAGAATACCATCTACCACTGTAAAGGATGGAATTCCCTTTTCCAACAGAATTCAGATCCCAAGCATGCCCATATTTTTCTGGTACATCCTGCCTAACAAGAAGCAGCTCTGGAAATGATGACAGTCTCATCCTTAAAGCAAGASTACTGCCATCACTACGATCAGATCAGCTGCACCTTGGCCCAGCCAAGTCCAYAGCCATGTTATTCTTGTGACCTAAAGGACAAATTAAATTATCACTTTCATTCAACACACACCTAAGCAACATTCTATATTCTSCCCAAAAACCACCAGTTTCATTGAAGCTGCAGAGATGTTTGTGTGTGCAACTTCCTAATGAAGTTGAAAATCCTTGAAATTCAAAATTAAACATCAGAGAAAATGACTAACACATAAACTATATAGTATACATTACTGTAACAGAGTACAGAACAAAGCATCCCTACCCATCCTGCTGTATTCCACTGAACAATTTGTTTTCCATGTCTCCATAGAATAAGTTGCAAAGTAAGGAGGACAAAATGAAGCCCTGTGGAATTCCACAACACTGTAAGTAGTACCTAGCAAAGAATAAAAGAAAACCAAAAATCAAAATATTCAACAAGATAGCAATTACTGTTAAATATTTTTTCCAAGTATAACTTAAGTTTCAGTAAGAAATAAGCTATCAGTTTTCTTTATTTAAATTTGGCTTTTTTTCCTCTAGAATCTACATAGAGATCCAGAAATTTTAAGTTCAACAGCAAAAAAATAACCACTAATACACATATTCCTTTCATAMTAACAAATTGCRGGAAACAACTGCCATTAAATTAAARAAATTTCATAATTATCTCAAACCACAAGACCTCCTTCTGCAACAGACATATCCTTCATTTAAGTTTTTTATTCTTTATGTCACATCTTACTGTGGCAGCTTCAAGAGAAGTGTTCTTGTACATGAAACAAAATTCACTGAGAGAATTTTCTATGCTGGCAGCAACCAAATGSATATGGCTCACAAAACCCAAGCGAATTATTTTCACAACACTTTGAAGTAGTGAGATGCTATAATATCCATTCCACTGCTATTACATTAATTCAGACCACATACTAGTTTTAAGCACTGTTCATAAYTGTATTTTGAATCATCTGAAAATTTTCCTTGCAGTAATTTCACTTTCTTACAGACTTATGATAAATGTATCAAATGGTACTAAAAGACTTCTTACAGGTTYCCAGCCCAATAATCTGCATTTTTCTCAAAACATCAAGTGAATGYTGACTAATAGTCATGTTTTTCTTGAGAAAAATAGTCCATTTATTTACTAAACTTACGGGGTTTTTTTTGACAAATGAGAACAAGCTACTTGAAAGGGGTAAGTTCATTTCAGGACAAACAGTATTTTTTCCAGTCAAGTTGTGACTGAATTTTAAGTTGTGAAGTTGGTTTTGTCAGGGTGTGCTTTCTTTGAAATCATTAAAATTCCATGAAACACACTCACGTTGGTTAGTCATTATTAARGTATGCCACAACAGCACTCTCATTATTCTGCTGAAGGGAAAATGCATCAACGCTAGAAAAAACTACAAACATTTTTCTATTTGACTCTTTGAAAGCTTTTCTCACTTTCCCTCGATCTTGTGAGATTCTAAAACAAGTATTCTACAACCAGAAGAACAAGAATTATTCTGGTATTATTACCAGAACAAGAAGCTATTCATCCTAATACACATCAYTCTGAATTTACAAATAAAGACCATGTAAGTACTTCCTTTTTTAGACATGGTGCACATTTGCCACCTAGAGGCAAAATATAAATACCAGATCAGTATCTCTACCAATACARAAAGAAATCTGCATCACTACCTTCTGTAACATCTGATTCTCAATTTAGGAATTGTCAATAATTTTAACTTCTATTGCTAACGCCTTTTGTCTTTTTTTGCAACCTGCCAAATAGCAAAACCATGCATTAAAGGAAGGTTTAATYTTGCACTACAGGGAAATTACTAACAAGGCTTTTGTATGATTGCTTCGATGTTACCCTTGCTTTTGCTCACCACAAAGGATCCTACTATTTTAAAGTATTTTCCTTCTGAATTTAACTTGCAGATTTAAATGAAGGTTATTCCACATTCTGAGGAATAATGCACTATGTATAGTTAACATCATCCAGGTACGAAAGAGAAATTTTATTTAACATAACTTTGATTCCAACTCTTTATGCTTTTTTGGAGCTTAAACTGATGCAAATTTCAAATTAACATTAAATAAAAAYCTTGAAAAGACAGCTAGCAGAAGACCCCAGAGTCAGTCTTAGCAGAAAACAAACAAAGGAAGTATACAAAGAATAACTAATTTCTTTTTTACCTGTTCCGAATCTTCAGGATGGTGTTACGTATCACATGAAGGAAAAACTTAAACATGCTGGAACTTGTCTCATTGAAAGTCAAGCTCTAGAAATGTGACAAAACACAACAAGATTTGAAACAAAATAYACACGACAACTTTGAAGATGAACASAAATCTTAMATAAGGAAGGCTGTAGCAGCTCAAACTCCTAAGTAAATGAAAAGAGAATACCTAAACCTAAGACCTGAACATGCTGAAAAGCTGCTCACATCTGAGCAGTTAGTTTTCTATTGAAAATGGGTGGGGTTTTTTTGTTTTGCRTTAGGAAAAATCAAATATAACATCTAAATGCACTTTTAAGAGTGCTACCATAATATACTGGATTATTACAATGGATGAGACCTCGCTCTTTTGGCTGCTTTCGACCTCGCAGGACAATTTCTGTACCTGTCATGGTCTTTATGATCCCCCAAGTCTAGATACGCTCACTTGCCCGCTCTGCTGCAAAAAAAAACCACTTTGCCAGGTATTACTAACACTATCTTGCATGACTGTTCAACCCATATTTATGGAACAGGTTGTTTAAAACTGTGTAATAAAAATCCATTTACAAYCATTTCAATACCTTTAACAATGACTTAATTAAAATTAAAATAAAATTACTTATTACAGCAGACAAATGCACCCAGCTTTTGACAGAGCCATGCGAGATCATGATTACTTGCACTGAAAAGATGTGAGGTACCTGAAGAGCAGTCACCTGGCCTGACACTACACTTTGCTCAAAATACTTCATTCTCTTAAAATAATGATACACAAATGGAATTTTCCAAATTTTTCCAATGGAATACATTTTTAAATAGAATGCTGCTCTTCATGGAATATCTAGCATAGCTCTCTAAATCAGTTTGAAAAAAAAAAAMAACAAAACAAAATGTACTAATACRTGATCAGAGATCCAGCTAGTTTCCATTTTCATCCAGGTACTCATTAGACTTYCTTATTTTTGTAGGATCCTGCAACTGTACACCAGCCATACATTCTAATSCTATGTCTAGATACACAAGACCGTTTTACTTGTATGTCAGAAACTACCTTTTRTCAACCTTGTCATTTTCCACTGGCAGGTTTAGAAAAGAAAAATTTAAAGAGGAATTATGAGCCTGGGAAAAAATATCTGGTCATCTGATGCTCAGGAAATCCTGTAGAGGTTGCTATGATGGAACACCATGATTCCAAGCAATAAACTGACTGAGCATACCACCTACTTCTATGCCTTTGTCATGCTCCTTGCACAAGGAAGTCTTGAGAACAAACACTCCTATCACAAGAATTAAAAACAGAAGGATGCTTGCTTCTAGCAACAAATCACCAGTTGCAGTAAATTTAAAACACATGTGATTKTTAACCATACTTTAATTCAATGAAAGAAATCTCCTCAAACAAAATCTTTAAGAGTTGATCTTGTYTGTGTTGCACCTAACTCCCCTCATTCTCATCAACCTCGACAGGCAATCCTTAAAATAAGTCTTCTTTTCAATAAAGCATAAAACAAGATCTCAAAAAATAAATCCTGTGCAGTTTGCTACTCAACACAACACATTCTTAGCTACTTGGCTTAAAATACATTTTGCTCTGACTTCTGTATGCTTTGGAAACTGCAAATGTTGAAGCCWGTTTTTACTACGTATTTAATTTCTCACTTGAGAACTGTTGCAAGAAACAATGAAATTAGGAAAGGAAAATGTAAACATTAGTWAAAATGAAAGTTTCATACAATAATGAGATAATCTGGGTAAAGTCTAGGATTTTTTGTCAGATTTCCTGCCTGGTGCACTCCTCCCACCGAACACAAGAGATCCCATTRCAAACATCAAAGAAGAGACAATAGAAGTCTTTCCCACAGAAGGTGCTGGTTAGCTAGAAGAGAGGTAATGCCACCACATAATATGTACATACAAATAAAAATCCTAATCTTCCTCTAATTCTTCTAYAGCTTTCTTTTTCAGTAGGAAAGAAGCCTCACAATACTTACCTGTTCCACTACTATTGCATTTTGCAATGAGTCCTTCGCATTTAGATGAGACACAAACTGCTTCATGTCTGGTAYAAAGTCCTTGAAAGTAGAAACCTGTACATTCGTGTAAATTGTAAAGAAATAGATGACAAAAACAATAGAAAATTCAGTAACTGACTTTTATTCATTGGCGGTCAAAGGATCAGCCTTATTGTGTTATTTTAATCTAACAATTCTATTACTATGAAAATGAAATGTCTCACYCCCAGATCTCTATTTCCACAAAACATTTATTGTTATTTTTATTAGACTGAGTAAAAACTTTAAAAGATATGGGCTTTACAGAAACTTTTCTACCTCTGGAAATGATCTAACAGTACCAAAAAAATGTTTATTAAGTACTTAACCAATTCAAATTGCGACTAAGGAAAGCTATAAAGGAAAAATTTTCCATGGACCAGATTATGTTTACAACAGCAAACAGAAGAAATCAGGAAGTCATACATGTCTCCTATAGCTCTTCCTGGGTTTTCCACTTGGGGTAACCATAATCACAGCATAGCGCCGTATGCAGTACTGAGTTTTCTTCTCAGGCTTCATCACCCGTGAAATCACTTCCACAAGTTTATTGTGAGGAATGGTATCAAAAGCCCTGGACACATCAGCCTGAAACAGAAGAAATATCCTCCATTGTGTACTCATMAATATTGCTGTTAACATCGTGGTAGCATAAATAAGGTATTGCTGTAGAATGTAAGCATGGCTGAAGAACAGATCACATGAGAGTAAAATTATTGCATCATTCATGCCAAAATAAAAACTCACYACTTATCTGAAAAATCTTTCCCCACTCATCAAGAACTCCCTTAGAGGGATATCCAAATCATCATTTTTATCACAATTCATCTTATTAACAGAAATTACACCATAAGCAGCCTTAAATCTAACACTTAACCCTCAAGTACTGAAGTTAACTGCTGATGTTTTTATATGTTTAAATATTTTAAGATATTTTCCTTACCATATGGCCACAGAGAGAACATCTTAGACTTTGGAAATCTGCAAACCTATGTATTTTATCTTTCCCAAATCTCATAATGGAAACCTATCTCTGCTTTTAYTTGTCAGTAAAAACTGAAAACTTTCTGCTGCTTTCTGTAGAAGCAGCAGTTTTAGGACTATTAATGATATATRTCAATGACRTGACCTTTTGGCTTGAAAGAAAACGAGATGAAATTATGAAAGTTATTTCAGGACAGGATGACAAGTGACTTATGAGAGATGAGAGAGAAGCCCCACTATGATATACATTAATCTGTGAATTTACATACCTCAGTATACATTGCCCCAATTCAAAGCTATGAATTGAGSTCAAAGCCACGAATTGAGCTCAAACACAAAACATCACCTGCTAGACACAACTGAAAAAGAAAAGTGTGTGAAGAAGAAACTCCTTCAAATAGTGGGCTACAACAAGCACTGATTTTTTCAAAGTGGAAGAAGAATCTTTTTGGAAAGGCATTGACCACAAGTCACGTGTTCATTTTCAACAGAAACTAATGAYGCTGAGATAGAAGAGACCAACTTTTTAAAAGACACCGAATTCATCCATATGCACACAGCAATTTTTTTCTGGTTTCCATATGGCTCAAAAGCCTATCTGATCTTATACCCAACCAAATGCAACGGCAAAAAATTCAATGCATGTACAGAAGCAAGAACTCCTACATGACAGCAAGATGGACAGAAAAACACCCAAGTAATGGAAGCTCTACTACAGGGATACCCATCCACAAAATGCACCCAACCCACATACCAAAAAACTAATCAGTCTATTAGGTATGCACAGAATTTTATTTTGAAAAAGAAGTAATTATGCAGTCAGATCACAGATAATACAGCTATAAAAGTATCTGCACAAGCTGGTTTAGAAAAGGAGTTTCAAAATGTAATTAAAAATACATACCTTTACACAGTAGAAATGAGGAATTTCACCACCAGATGCAAGAACCTTTCTAACAAACTGCTTCCATACCTTGTAGATATCATCTTTCCCAAACACTGAAGAGCCCAAAAAACTGGTGTTCACAGTTCGTTCATAATTTAACACACTAAACAGACTTTTCAGTTGAGAGGTGTAATGATTCATCTAAAGAGACCAAAGAGAATCACCTTAAATTATGCTGAAGCACAATTAATTCTGTGCAGTACAAAGATTTCACATTTACCTGAAGTTTGAAATTAAATTTATGTATTTACTATATTATTGTGGTCCCCGGATCTTTCAGAAAGCCTGAATATCACTGCAGTAACTACTTCAAACTGACAAAAGAGCTTTGGAGATCCTTTTTTTTTGGTACAGTTAAAATATGGGAAATGTTTTTGCTCCTGTACTTGACTCTTGGTAATCAAGGTGCAATAGTTACACAGATAAACAGATGAATCCCAGCAAAGAAAATCACCATTGATCTGAAAATAACTTCTTAAATATCATTCAGTCTGTCTATTGGAGATGACAGTAACAAGAACAGCAAAGAGAGGGTGTGCCCTGAGACTTTATACCAACTCCAGCTGCACCATCAGCTGAGCCTCTGGAGGTACTTATCCAAGTAACTGAGCAAAGATTTAACACTCAGCTGTGGGAAAAGTCAACTACCTCAGAACAGCACTGAAGTCATGAAGGTTGATTAGCTCTGTAAACACTATAATGTGGAATATTAGGTGAAATAACACTTCACACTTCAGAACAGCTTTTGGCTGATGCTCTTTTCATGGTCTGGGATCACATGGTCTGAACAGCACATACTAAGAAGCTGTTGACACCTCAACCATTTGGTGAACATTCAATCGTGTGAATGAGACTCAGCCTTAAGGAAAAACAATTAATGCAGCCATACAAGATAGTGAAACTGGGCTGCCACTATGTCTTGTGGTTAACTGCCCTGTTAAATAGGTTATTCTGGGCACTGACTGTTCTATCTCTGTTCCCACACTGCAATTCTCAGCTTCCTTYGATCTCTCTACTGTGCTTGTTCCAGCTTCCTTGGCCTTCCTTAGATCCCCTTCTGTAACACAGCTCAGCACTGTTCACTGGCTCCACAGGCAACTTCACAGATCAACATCRGTATTCACGCACCATCAGTATTCAGGCAAATCCCAACAGGCCAGACTCACCCATACTAAAGAAAAYGGTATTACCTTACAAGCCATGTGATTCTGTCAGGCTCATTTCCTTAAGAAACATTTGCAAACAGAAGTATGTGATWCTGGAACTGGAGGCTAGTGGCAACTGAGCATTGGAAAGCGAGAATCTAAGCTSCAACAGACCCACTCTGCCACTCTGATTAAAATGCTCTCATCCACTCATTAGAACTAGTTTTATGTAACAAAAAGCCTTACTCTATTTATTAGTTACCTACATCAAATGCACATGAAACAATAAAGAAAATAAAAACCTTCTTTTGTCTGCTTTCCTTGCTGAGTGCTCGTGCTTCCACAATGCCGCTCACTTTTACAACGGGTCTCAACCCATTTCGTTTGGGAATAAAGCGAAGCTTTGATGCCACAGGAACAATTTTTTGTTTACTGATAGATTCAATCTCCTTTGAAGACAGAGGCTGTAGCTGTACTTTGTCAAAATGGTTTCTAAAATACAAATACACACTTAGTGTAAGCAACAGGAAAAGCAGTAAATTAAAATATTTGATGTTTTTATAACRAAGCCAAGTATTTTTTTAAGGTAATACAAACACTATACCTCTGCAGAAAGTGACATGAAATCCTGAATTTCAGAACAGTATCACAGTATCTTAATGACAGTATGAGACCACACATTTCTGCTTGATGCAAATAAAACTCCCTCTTAACACAAATTAAAATTTAAGCACAGATTAGCAGAATACATGTGAACATTATGAAATGTTTTATGCAAGAAACAGGAAGATGGATATTGCTTATGGTTTCAGAAGTTGGAAAGACATTAATAAAATTTAAAAGAACCTTGTGAAAACTATTTCAGGAGAACTCCTGGGAAGGACTGACAAACTGTAATGGGCTGTTCTACTCCCAGCATTTAGGGGATCTGCCACTTACTAGAATTACAGCAAACTGAGGTGCTAGGATACACAGACAACAGAGGGCATTCAGATATCCAGGACTGATCTGAGGAGCAGGTAGCAGCTCAAGTGAATAGCAGAAAATGATGAAGAACCAAAAGCTCCCAAGTCACAGGTTCTGAGCATTCCAGGTTCACCTTAACAGGAAATGTGCTTTCCCCTCACATTCCATCTCAGGATTTACAGCTCRATGTAACTTAGTCAAAATCAATACTTTTCCATATAGTAAGTCAGAAAAAGGTAGTGGAGCAAAAGACCTTGCTTTTACCTAAGATGCAGTTTAAAGTACTCTGCTTGCAATATAAAACACCTGGATCAATCTCGTGCACTGCTAGTATTGTCCAGAAGGACAACATRTGCCCTACAGAGTAGTGGTTATGATATTTACCTGGGAAGTAAGTGAGGCAATTCAAGTCCTGACAAAAGAAGGGACATGAATCTAAATTTTCATGAAGACTTTTTATATACCACACAATCCAACAGGCTGGTTTAGYAAAAGGAAGCCACACTGTTACAAAAGGCAGTGGGTGAATGGTGGAAACCTGGTAAAGATGCTCTAGGAGACACCTGAGAGGCCAAGGATGCAGATTAGAGAGGCAAACAAATGCTTATCTTTTGTATGCCAACACAACTGAAATATAAGCCCATGATCAAGCTGCTTGGGACACACGGCCTGAGGGATACAGTGCATGAYACCTGTGATACAGTGGCATGCAGGGCCAGTGAGTTGAGCTATGGAAAAGGTTTTGAGGCTTTATACTCAAAATTTGAAATTAAATTCCTGATACACATGCTGCTCAAAATAAAGCAGAAAGGACTGCTATTCCACAGTGAGAGACCACTATTGTTTATAGAATCACATTCTTTCCTGAACACATAAAACACCATCTAGTATACTATTAGGTAGATAACCAAGACAATACATGTAACTCCAGTTCAATAGAAAAAACTTAACCCTTAATCCAAATCTTCATCCCTTTACAGCTCACATTCAAGACTGGAACGAAAAAAACTCCAATGAAATTCTATCACTATGTTTAAAAACATAACTTCCTTTGAAAGTGAATGTAGGGAGTGTTAACAGCCTGCATGGGAGAAAAACGCCACGTCCTTGGCTGTCTTGAGAAAAAGAAGATTAGAATGTAGAATTGATAATGCAGGTGGCTTACAATTATAAACATTACTAATACTGTAGCTTTTGCAAACTTACTAATCTAATGCTGATGAGTAGAAAGTGACAGCCTCACTGACTAATGTATGTGTGACACAAATGTATGCACTGGTTACTAAAGTAGATAAAAGGAGCCTGTCCCAGAATAAAGGGGTTACTTTTTGTGTGTACATGTGTGTCTTTGTGTCTGTTATTTTGTGTTGGCTGTCTAGCCAACAGCGACAAGTGAAGACAAAAGTTATTGGCAGATCTTCACTACTRTCTCTGGCCAGCAGTAGAACTGGATGTCATTTTGCCTGCAGCAACATTCATTGTTTATTTCATGGCATTTATAGCAGTGCTAATGATTTTGAATGTGTGTTAATCTAGCAGCCACTGCACCATAAGCAGTGGCACTCACAATGCTGTTAAACACTGATACTTSAAGGAACTTGACTGGACAGTCCTGTTGTCTTTTGACATCTCACTGCAACTGGATGGTGGAGATTCAGAATTTCTGCAGCMTTTTTAATCCTCAGCAGCCACTGTGTGAGGCAAGGGCAGGGAGGGCATGAGCCTTAGCAAAACAGGTGCTGTCACCACATTATTGGGTTCATTATTTTTATAACAAAACTTGACATGCTGCAGGCTGTGTAACTTGAAGCAACTGTATCATGAAATACTGACTTTTTCTTCATAAAATCTGTTTTTAATTTGAGGAGTGAAGTTTGGTATAGTTTCAAAAATTAATACAAAATTATATGTGTACAATATCAGAACAATCTCACCTCCACCAATACAGCAAGGCTAACATACAGACCCAGGGCCCCTTTCAGAACCATGCTCCATATCCTTGAGCAGGATTCTGYCCAGGACCATCTACTTTAGGACAGTCCTTCAAGAAGAGGATTTACTCCCCAATGACAATGCAGTGCAAGGATAAGCTCACAAGTAAGGTCCATGCCCACTCAATCCAGCCTGTTCCAACTATTCTCTTCCTCCAAAGGAGGACACAGAAGAACTTAATCAGTGAAAACCAATGCCTTCCTGCGAACCAGCTCAGAGCAACTGCCTGGAGCAGCTCCAGCTGAGAAGAACCAGAAAAACCACAGAACGGCCATTAGGGCAACAACTGAGGTCACCAGATGCTCTTCCTCCAGAGAAAATGSAAGAAGCTCAAAAGCCTTTGGCACGAATTCACCAGCAATGCCTGCCTGGCTAAGAGCAGACAGAGTCTGAACAGCCTCAAAATGGCCACAGCAGCCCAAACACCTGTATCCCACTATTTGTAAACCCAGATTTCTCTCCTCCCATGTGAATTTGGCAGCCGGCCACCTGTACAAATGCAGGAAGCTGGACTCGTGGCAGACCTCGTACCACACATCACACTTCAAAAAGCAGCGCTGAAAGCCCTGTCAGTGAAGCTTAAGTGCAGCCGCAGGGATCAGACTACAAGTCCTAAACTATGAATCCCGAGGCTAAGAGCAAACATCCTGTTCTTAGAACACGCCTTTGGCAAGCACGCCACAGTACTTCCTTGGGATGTTTCTCCAGCTTCCAACAACATGCAGTTTAGAGACCTTCTAAGCCAAAGGTGAGAAATGGCTTCCTGCATGGTAAGGAAATGTGTGGGGAGGAAATCAGAAGAAAGAAGATCCTAGATTAGGGTATTTTGAGCTCAAAGCACTTTGTCCTTACACATCAGGCTTTTCTGGGACACTGGGAAGAGGAACAAAAGAGCTAAATCCCAAGTTGCTTGTTTTCTTTTAATCACAAACCYCACTAAAAACAACAGTATATGTACTATGTAAAAGTCAGTACTTTTATCATACTTTGTGCCAAAAAACAGTAATCTACAGTACAGTGAAACTACAGAAAACACTAATTGCAACACTACAGCTGTTAGTTTGAAGACAAGACAAACAGAATGTGTGGGATTGAAAATTTCATTCTACTACTACTATTWAAAGTGCATATTCTGTGCTACAACCACAAGAAAGATCAAGACCCCAGTAAGTGCAAACACAAATGCAAGGAGTGGCACTGGAGTTATCAATGTTGAAACCTGGCAGTGACTGGGCAGGACCGGAAAAATCACACAAGTTGTAACATTGCGGACCAAGAGACCACTTTAAAAGCAAAAGATTCATTATATAAAACAGCCACTAAAACACAAGACATMAAGTATRCTTATTTTTCACAGTTCCAAARTTCTCTCAGACACCAGAAATTTATAATGATAAACCTGAAAGATGTGAATTGTAAAGATGGGTGCATGACAYTGTTCATTAAAATTGCCCTTAGGTATTTTCTATCTTCTTATTTACAGTTTAAAATTT
>NW_026623771.1:0-264 GCF_030028575.1 Malurus melanocephalus | reverse complement strand
GAGCTCTTTAACATAAGAAGTACCTTCGTTTAGACGAAGCCACATGCAGTCATTCACTCTCATCCTCGACATCAATTCCTGCAACGAGATATTACCCAACTTCCCCWTGGAAATGAACAATTTCACGTTTTTTAGGAACCGGCACATGTTGCGATCTGAACCCCAAAGCTCAGCAGGGATGACCATATGCAGGCAGTCCCTAACAAACAAGTACACCTGCCGGTGGGTGCTGTGCTGTTTGAGGAGCATCTTGAGGGCTGAAAC
>NW_026623770.1:462981-463448 GCF_030028575.1 Malurus melanocephalus | reverse complement strand
CCATTCTCCTTCAGATTTGCGTACGGGCCAGATGGGGCTGTTGAAGGGTGAGTGGGCCTTGCTGACCACCCCTTGGCTCTCCAGCTCTCGGATCATCTTATGGATGGGGATCACAGCATCTCTGTTCATTCTGTACTGCCGGCGGTGCACTGTTGATGTTGCAACTGGAACATGTTGGTCTTCCACCTTGAGGAGTCCAACTGCAGATGGATTTTCAGACAGCCCAGGCAAGGTGTTTAATTTCTTGATGCCATCTGTCTCTACAATTGCTTGATTCCAAAAGCCCACTTGAATCCCTTTGGGTCTTTGAAATACCCACTTYGGAGGAAGTCTATTCCCAGGATGCATGGGGCCTCTGGACCAGTTACAATGGGATGCTTCCTCCACTCCTTTCCAGTCAGGCTCACCTCAGCTTCCACCAGAGTCAGGTCTTGCGATCCTCCTGTCACACCAGCAATAGAAACAGA
>NW_026623770.1:359484-460896 GCF_030028575.1 Malurus melanocephalus | reverse complement strand
CTACAGCCCCACTTTGGGCGCCAAAAATTTTGTCTTGGTTTTGAGACAATGTTTTCCGAGAGAAAACRTCCCGGGGAAACGTTTCCTCCGAAATGAAAACAAATTTGATAATTTTTTCCCTCCAACAAGAAATAGATGCTGGGCAAAAAAGGTGAAGAGAAAAAAGGTAGTTTTATTAACAAAAAAAACAAAACAGTGCCCACAGGACACAGATAAAGAGTAATCGTTATATAGCAAGGATACAGATAAAAAGTAACCTTCTAATATTCAAACAAAAAAACTCACCACGCAGCAAGGCAGTGACTCCGCCCCCGGGAAAAAAGAAACAAAAGGAAAACCCATGTGGCGGTTATYGTAACAGTGGCAAAAGGGAAAAAACAACCGAAAGAAAAGAATGGTACCACAGTCTCAGCTTCCCAGTGGATGAATCAGAGGAGGGCTCGGCGTGCCTCCGCTGCCAGCCCGGTCCACCCCGAAATCCCAGACGGGATGGAGCCGTGAGGCCCCTCCCTCGGCGGGACCGCCCGAGAATAGCAGGAGACGCAGAGGGGATGTTTGAGGAAAAGCCGCTGAAGCCAACAAACTGAGCCATCAGAAACTGTGATACTGTAACTCTGCTCCGCAAGCGAGGGCTCCCACAACGAGAGGCAGAGAGAGAGAGGAAAACGCAGCTCGAGCAGCCAGACCGCGTGGCAGCACTGGCAGTTAAACTGTCCTCTGTGGCTTCCCAGCAGCCCCTGCTTCTTYCTTCCGGGTTGCATTTAAAGAGATAAACATTTTTTGGGCATATGTGCCAAYGGAAAAGGAATACAGAACAAAACTGGCACCAAACATCAACCCAAGACACAAATGTACAAAAYGTTTTCATTTTATATTTTGGATTTTTATGAATGTTCTCATTTTGTATTTTGGATTTTTATGATAGTCAAAATCAAAATTACGAAATTGATTTGTGTATAATACCTGCTTCCAAAAAGATTATTAGTCTTCAGAAATATGATCTACACTTGAAAATTATTAATTGATAATTCTTATGACCCTATTAAATTCACATAATAAAGTCCGATCAACACTACCCCAGCGATAAAAACTCTATGAACAGGCTCACGGGGTGCAGTGGGAATATATTTGAAAGTGGTTGCTTGGAGCTTTGAGCTCTCTAAGTGAATTCAAATGACACCTACTGACCAAACTGACAGGAAGATCTGTTTTTGTTTGTACAAAAGGCATCATCGTCTTATTGTAACATGCATAGATCTCATAGAAGAAAATTCATAAATTCTTCGGATAATAACCCCTGAAGTTAAAAGTACTAGATTCCACTTGCAGCCAGCATTAACCCAACTCCATATTTAATGTAGCCACCCTTAGAAAAGGCAGGGAATGAGGTGTGAATGAAAGCAGGAAACATATTCCACTGTTGTAACAACAATTTTGAAGATATAATAAGGAATTGCACTGAGCTCTCATTTCTCATCTACCACGAAAGTAAACAACTGTGCAAAGGCTACAAATGATAGCACTGCAGAGATGTTCTCACAAGTTTGCCCATTCAGATGACAGATAYACCTCTGGTCACTCCTACAGAACAGTTTTCAAATCTTAATACAGGTTCTTTTAGCATTTGAAATGTGGTAACCTTGCTGCAGTGGTTTGAAATAAAACTCGAGTTCTTTGCACTAGCTTTCTGCCAGATACAAAGCACAAATGCCTGCCCRCATCGCTGCCACCGCAATTCATAGTCAAGCAGTGCCGGTGAAACCTGACAATGCTGCCCTCCAATGGATTCATGCTGAGAATGAGATTCATGCTGGGAAGCACTGGGAGCAAAATCCTGAGGATTAGCTGGCTGTAGTCAAGGGATTTTCTCGTTTCTATGGACAGAACTGTGCTCATGACATGGGACACTCAGAATTATAAGGGTTCAATTAAAAATTCTCATCTAGTTTTAACATGCTTTTGCCACCTACCTCCCTTTGACTTCTGAGCCTTAACCTAGCCTCCCAGAAAACAAAACCAAAAAATTCCACACACGTTAAAAGCAAATTTTCTCATGGCCTAGCTAAAGGCAATGGAATTAAATTTGTCAGGAGAATTTTTTTCACTAATCATATGCAAATAAAAAATCCTTAATCTTCCTACACATGAAAGTTTTTATTTATGCTAACTTAAATCAGTTAACAAGTTTTAGCCCATTGCAAAATATTAGGGTTCTCTTTTCATGTTTTTTGTGATCTACAATTCAAGTTTTAGGTTCTCCTATGTTACTGTGTGAGGATTTGTAAAGTAGTTGTGGTATTTGTTTTCAGTTAGTTGATTGTTATTATGGACTTGTAGGTTTTTTGCTTTTTCATTACAAATGATTGACAGGAAAATGATATCCTGGCTGCACACATGGAATCACAGGGCCATAGAATAGCTCAGGTTGGAAAGGGCCCATAAAGATCATTGGATCCAATTCCTTTCTCCCTGTTGGACTGCCTAAAACTAAACCATAAATATATAAACTTACCTGAAAGATAAGGAGAAAACAGCAGTTTATATCGACAATAGCAAGAGTCCTAGAAGCCTACTTAACTACATAAAACCAAAGAATCCAAAGATATTGAGCGTCAAACTAAATAATTCTTCCTTTTCCTTTGAAGAAATCACTTGAGAGCCTGGTTTTATTTGAGATAGGACACTCTTTCCAGGTGTTTTTAATACTTGATATGACAATGGATTTTTAACAAATTTTTTGAAGATGACAAAATCTTGCCAAGTTAGGGATATCATGCAGATTCTAAACATCACATACAGAAATCAGTTCTATAGAACATAACACAGTAGCATAACACCAACATTCTCCCAGGCTTTATGTAGCACACTGCTTCAGTATTAAATTATCAGGCTTTATTTTAAATGGTAGTTCTCTAGACAGAAGTTGCAAAAATATTGGCGACACTGTAAAATTACTTCGCTGTTTATTTACAAAAAACCACAATTGATCTTGTCAGCTATAGGCAATTGATAGTGGTTTATCTGYAGCCTGGCAACTTGTATCTCAGAAACTTTTGGAGAGTATTTATCATCAGAATCCTTCCTTTTCAGATAGTAACTTTCATTTTATCCTCACAATATCATTGCAAACATAGGGAAATTAGGACATTTACAGATAGGAAAACAAACCATAGAAAGTCTAAGCGTTACTCAAATGAAGTGGCAAGATTCTCTTAGTCATCTTGTGTTGGAGCGGCCATTTTCAAGGAGACGGGGAGAGACATATAAACGACCTCGTAGACTTGGTTGTACGTGCTATCTCATCCGCTTTATTAACGGAAGCCGAGGCTTTTTATACCCTTGGCTCGTAATGGCGGCGGCAGTTAGACGTAACGCTTTTTTAACGTACAGAAGCTCTTACTAACGCTCTAAATTTCCTTATATGGTAGCTCTGCCGTTGCAGGGGGCTCGCGCTGACTACCCTCGCCATAGGGTTATATTGTGGCTTCTCACGGCCTCGTGGGCACTCGAGATAGACCCGACTGGAACAGTTACAGCACYTGCCGGCTGTCGGCCAACGGTGGCCAACGGCACCGAATGTTCCAGAGCCTTCACAGACCTTCTCTGCCCTTACCAGGCCTAGACCACATAATGGCTTACCACAATCTTGTCCATAATCAACAACTTTAATACCTCTCTACATCTGATCCCTGTCTATATCTGTTTGGATTAGAGATACTATTCCCTCTAATTCTTTAGAAGTACCTCCTTCTCTTCAAGTAGGGCTGCACAAGATTACTACTACAAGAAGCTGTGGGAAAGATTCTCCACTTTTTCCTCATTTCCCTATCATGTGTCATCTCAGCTGCGTGGTAACACGACTTAATTTCTGTCTAACTAACAAAAGGTGCTAGAGAATTGTCAGTAAAGCAGTGCCATTCAGTGAGTCAGGGCAACTTGGTGAAAAGTCAAGGCTGGTGTCAGAGGAGGAAAACCAAAACCTCACCTTCAGTAACATCAATTGTGTGGGCAGTAGACCCTCTCAAAATTTCAGTCCCAAGATGATTAGGCAGTGCCTGAGTGGTTGTTGTGTACACTGTAGGTTAAACTGCCAGGAGGAGGGATCAACACTGCAACTTCAGCTCAGAGCAATGAAAAAGACAATTTCTTTGAAGCATTAAGTAGATGCTTCATTCTAACAAAGCTGCTGCTATGTATCCCATTAGTGCAACTCCTGATTAAACCATGAGCCAACTACTATTTGAAATAAGAGCTGTCTAAGAAAGACATTTTTCTCTTGAGGAAATTTTATGCTCAAAGCTGAGGACAAAATTAAGACAACTACTAATCTCATTTTAATGTTCAAGCAGGATTTAGTGTCTAAAATACAATCTAACTAAGGCCTTTCAAATATTAATCCAAAGTGACAAAAAAAAAGTCTAAGAAATACTATTAAGTGTACTTTGCAAGTTTCATGTTAACATGCCTTTAGAAATGATCCCACAGTGCAGACGCATTGATATTTTAAAATCTACATGGAACATGTACATAGAAGATCTATGCCATAATTTAAACTGAGACAGTAAAATCAAAAATAATAATTTTCTTTTGTTTAGCTAGAAGAAAACAAGCAGCAACATGCAATCAATTCAATTTCTCCTGAAAGCCCATGATTGATGTTATACAGATGTCCAAATCCAATTGCACATCCTATTTCTAATATAAGTGATAGCCTATTTCAGGTTGCCAATTCATTTTCAGTGAAAAAAAAGTAATTTCATGGATCCAGATCCAAACAAGGGAGTTCACACACTGCTAACTTTTTATCCCAAAAAGATAAAATATTTTATAGGAAGAAACAGAAGTTATTGTTGTTGCCTAGACCTGTTTCCTTGTAGTCCTTTGACCGGGTGCTGATGAAAAGTTAATGATGTAACAGTTACTCAAATAAATTCTTTTAAATAAGTATATTCTACTCTACCCAAGCATATTTCCTGCTCTGTGCTTTGTTTCAAATCTCTGTGTCAATTATTCTACAATGTCTAGGAGCACCGAGAAAAATTCAAAGTACCCTCATGTTATAGAGGAGGGAAAAAACAAACTGCAGCAGGGAATTTCCTACTTACAAGTAGAAGAAATGGACTGCAGATGATAGAAAATAACAAAAAGGGATCAGTAGAAAGCAGTTCTACATTTTCACTCACTTTACCTAACACATGTCCCAGATCCACCTACGGCCAATTCTGCTTGCTGTTGTAGCAGAATGTAATAGACAGATTAGGCATCTGTTCCAGAAACTCATGTTGCTTCTGAGTGTATGAACACAGCCAAACAGCACATGTATATGCAACAAATATGATAAAAAACCAGCATCACCCAAGAGCATCACCGGCAGAGTGACAGCTTCAAGAGGATAGAGAGGAATCCAGTGGAAAACAAATGCATTAGAAGTCACAATGCAAGAACAAAGGATGCCTGAGAAAAGGACAGGATTATAAGAATGTGGGTAGGGGTCCATCTTGTCCAGCTCTCATTGTCAGCARTGAAAACCAGATGTTATTTAGGGTTCTCATTTACAAATCACTTTCTGTGATTTTTTTTTTTTTTTAATCCCACGAGAACCTCTTGATGCTGTGTATCTCTACAGCTTACTGGAGCAAAAGTACTCCAGTTTTGTATGAAAGAAAAAAAAAAGGGGGGTTGTTTTTTTAAGTTTCAAATCCTCTTCGTACTAGCTATTTCCTACTAGTTCAGCAAGTGCCTTTGATTTTAGGGCTTGTCAAAAATCGTATTTGCTGTATTCACCTTATTCATGATTTTGTAAGCCTCAATTACGTTGCCACTCATCTCTCTTCTCCAATAGCTATTCCACCAGCTCTTTCAGTCTTACCTTGMAGGGTGGTTGCCCCATTCTCTAAATTATAGGGCAATAGCATCATACAGTGAAAGAAAGAGAGAAATCAGGTAAAAATAAATTAGCAGTTTTAAAAATTCATGGCTACATATTTCTTAAGAAAAGGAGAAGGGAGAAGTTTCTGTTTAGGATAGACAGAAAAGATTATTTCAGAAATCCTTGTTGATTTAAATTTATAATTGGAGAACCTGCATTTTGTTTTACTGTGGTTAATTACAGAAAAGATATTATCCATGTGGCTCAAGCCAATGACTATTCAGAGTTGTTATCTTTATCCTATTAATTACTTGGCCATTATAAATTCCAATGATATATGCAATATTGTTCCCTATTTCTTAAGCATTAATAGAACCTATGGCTCATTTTCTGAATGAGTGGAGAATATAGATGTATGGCCAGTGACGAACAACATTCCAGAACTATCTGGATTATTATGATATGAACAAATACTGTAATTTTGATTACTCTGCATTGGCAATATTTTATTTATAAATATTTTATARTAAATATACTGCCTTTCTCTCATGAGCTCTACTTTTAGCTTCTTTGAGAAGGTTTTAGTCCCGTAATTGTGGAGAAAGTGTAATCCAGCTGCATCCCTGAAGGTTAGAAACAGAGAAAAATAATTTTCTGTTATGTTTAGCAGACAATTAGGCATCTTGGGCAAGTTGCTTTACTAGAATTTTACATATTATTACAAACTGTTGCAACACCACAACAGACTTAAGTAGTTTTAAAATTTAGTGTTGCTGCTAGATGATTTACAACATAGTTCAATATGTTACACATAGATGATTTCATCATCTTACCTGATTACTATTTATGAATAGTAAAATATTAGTAAATATTTTAAATATTAAGTAAAAAAAAATTAAATAAATTTAAGTAAATTTAAATAAAAAAAATAGTAAAATATTTCACCTATTAAAATAGGTGAAAATCTCACCTATAGACTAGACTTCTTTTGTTGCAAGTTTGTGATCTTTGTCTACAATGAAGTCAAACTCCAACTTGAGTTTAGTTTTCAACCTTCTTCTTTTGCGTACCACAATCAACAACTTCTGCATACTGCTAAGCAGCTAGTGTAAATTGATTACTCAGGCTAAGTTTCCCATTGGGCTACCTTTTATTTCCCACAATTTTTTTTCCTTGTATTGAACTCTTTCCTACTCACACAGCAGGAAAACCTAGCCTTGCCACTCTGCCTCTGAAGAAAACATGGTCAAGTTCCCAAATCTGCTCTGACATTTTAAACAGGCTAGCTCGTCATGAACAGTTCATGATCTGAGACTTTACCGCAAGCTGCAACATTCTTACAAGCCCTTTCCAAGCTCTTAGTAGAACAAATTTTCTCATTAAAAAAAAAAAAAAAAAATTAAAAAATATTTGCAGCTATGGCCACAGATAAACAGCAACATGGACTCTTTCTGACACTTTTACTTGTGGACAGGCATTTTCCTAAGACAAGGTAACCAGCTCTCTGATAAACCCAGGCTTACATTTTTTAGTCTCATGCAAAGAAAAATCCTGCCCAGACATTTCTATTTATGTACTCTTACTCTTGTTTGATCCAGGAAAAGAAAATTAAAACTTTTCCTGGAAGCAGTTCCATGTGCTCTACGAAAGTCTATATATAAGTTATCACATTAGGAAGATCTGAACTTTCCTCCTTGACACATGTTTTTGTGGACTTTTGTCCATAATGTAGCAGCATTTTTTTCCTACTCCTTTCTCCCTTGTATCCTCTAAACACTTACATGTTCAAATTCAAGATAGCTTATTACATTCTATTATATGCATAGTACAAAGGAGTCCAAATTAAACAGCACTTTACCTGGATAATACACAGAAATTTCCATAATTGCACAATTAAAGAAAAAACCCAGCACCTACCAAGAAAATTATCATGCCCTTCTACCCTTCAAATAATCATCTGTTGGAATTGATAGATGCCTTTGGGACAATTAACAGAAGATCAAGGAACTGGATTTATGTGAGATGCATCTGAAGCAAATTTAAAAGAACATTCAGACCAGCAAGGATCTTAGTCCTTCTTCTCACCCTTCTACTGTTTACTTTGAACTCTATGTTTCTGAATAAATACATTGAAAAATATATTAGCMATGGCTACTCATTGTGTTTGAAAATAAAGCTTCCTTGTGAAAAATGAAGTTTGCTTAAGGTGTTCATTTTTAATACTCCAAATAGGTTGTAGGGAAAAGAACAGAAAACCCAACAGCCTATTTTTTTTGATCTTTGCGGGAAACTGGGAGTAGAGTTTTCCTTTTCATGCTTTGACTTGAAAAAAAATAAAAGTAAAACAGAAATTAAAAAAAAAGTTGATAAATTATGAAAAAGAATATACTTCTTCTCAAACAATATTAACAGTACTGTCTTGTGCCTCTGCCATTTGTTATAATCACTGTGTCACCTTGGACAAAGCAAAGCAAAGCTGTGTCACCTAGGAGAAACAAAGAGTTTAAACCACACCAGCAGAGCTTGAGATCTGAAAGTTGTTCTTCAGCTGAGTATTTGGCAACAATTGTCATTATCTTTTTTCATTGATAATGTTATTGTTCTCTTTTTAGATATACTATTTTCTATATTCCTTCATTTTCTTCTCTCATCTGGCTTTTCTATTCTTCTCATAAAAAAAAAATATTGAAGAAGAAAAGAAAAATTAAGTTGGTATAAGGCAGCTAGAATAGAATAGATGTACCCAGAGTCGAATTCTATGCAGATTCTCTTCTTCTGCATAGAATCTTCTGCCTTCTTTTACACACTACACCTATCTGTCCTTTCCTTTTTATTCTTTTTATTAATTTGTATATTCACAAGTACTTGAATGCAGAAGGAATAGCTGTAAAATTTTTTTAAATCAAATTAACAAAAAAATAAAAACCCAAACACCCCCTCAACAGCTGCCGATATTACAGCAGCTATTCCTTCTATACACTTGTACAGARATAAATTTTTTAAAACTCCTAAGAAAATAGGAGTTTACTGAGAACAAGACTTCTTTTAGGTTAACAAAAATCATCTAGTTCTAACACTTTATGTCAGCCAACTCCTGCACTTGTTTGATTGCCTTGTGCAGCAGATTGAGACACAGAAATGCATTAGTTAAACATCCTGAAATGATTTTCTCTTCTGTATCCGAACCTGTGAGCCAAGGCACGACTGTAATGTTGAGGCCTTATTTCACTAGAGGGAGCCAAAATCCGTCAGTATGTAGTTTAAAGACCAATATTTCCAAGTTTTCAGTCCAGTCCTTTGTTAGCAGTTACTATGGAAAAGATAAATCTGCTGCTCCTGGAATATAATTTTTATTACCAATAACATGAATATTTTATTTAAAGATAAAAAGGAGGAAATTCCAAAGATACTGGCTTGGTCCTGCTGGTACAAGTTTGCAGAATTTTGGCACTTGAACTTAAAATCTTGGGTATCGCAACAAGTTATGTATGACCTTGCACCTTAGCACTAGTAAAGAAGGCACTTGACATCTAATCATCTCATAATAATTCATGCTCAGAACAGGGTTGTCTCAGCATCTGTCTTCACTGACAGAGGATAATGGAGAAGACATGCTAACTTTAGAGGGCATTGCTAATAATAGTTGTTATGGGACAGGCGTATTTGACTCTCAGTTTTACCGAAGCAAAACAGGGATAGTTATTACATGGAAGAACATGAAGTAGGAGGGAGAGTAGAACAAAGAGCTAGAGTAAATCCTCACTCAACTTTGGCTGTAATTCTGTTCTGTCAGTTGATAGGGGCATTTAAAGGACACAGGCACCAATCAAAGGAATAGTCTAATTTTACCATGAATATTAAGGCAACTCAAAAGTAAAATGGTACATCCAATACAGATCTGTGCTTGGCTTTAGCAACAAGCARAAACAAGCAAGATAATGCACCTAATCATTACTATACAAGAGAAAGGATAGTGATTGAGAAAGATATATCACCAGCTGCCTAAATACTTCACCATCATCTGGAGTCCGCAATCGCTGGGGAGCCCAAGAACCTGGAGAACTCTTCCTGGAATTAGGAAAATCCTACGCACCTGTAAGTGAGGTCTCCAAATTCACTCTGAAAGTGGGTCTAGCTTTTATAGGCCCAAATCAGCAAGCTGAAGTAATTTGATTATATTTGTAGCACAGAAACATCTAGATCTGACGGCACACTTCCTGAACAGCAGAGGTACAAGTTTTACCAGAGCCCAGGCTTGGGCTGGGAGCGTTCCCTCTTAAATATCCTACAAAAACCTCTTTCATCTCAGTCGGGAAAGTATCTTCAAACGATACATTTCTTGCAGATAACTACACAAAGTTGTGTGAAAGTTTCTAAAGCAGCCGGCTTGGTGTTAAACAGTTAACATAAGCATCTCAGACATCGATTTTTTAGCTAAACAATATTGACTGTGTTAGTCACATAATGCCCGGGTCAAACTTATACGTCAGCTCTGGCTCAGGTCTGCTGCTCAAGTCCAAGCACATTACATTCTAACAGGAAGATGTTGTACGAGACCTCTGAGCTGTTGAGGAGCTGTAGAACAGGATCACTAACATCATTGCATCTTGGCTTCATGATGTGTACCTTTTGCAGGAACCCAAAGGCAGCACTTGCCAAGCAGAGGGTTCATTCTTTTTTTTCCCAGGCAATATCCACTTTATTTTACCTAAACAAGTTTGACTTTTTATCCAATCTCATTGTTCTGGAGGGTGAAAACACGCAAGAGAGTAGGGAAAGTAACTACTCTTCACAAGGGAAAAGTAACTCTCTTAGATTTGTGAGTGTAGCAGAAGGATAGCAAAATCAAAGCAAAGTAATTTAACATTAGTCAGAATTCCTCAAAAACGAAAAACATTTTGATACCTGTATTGCACTGTAATTGTGCTTTGAACTTACAGTCACATACCGGCAAAGTCTGATAAGATTTTAGGCTTGTTTCAAGAAATTATATAMATTTTGGATATAAAAATGGAAATTTCTACACTATAGGAATTAAGGGGAGGCTATGTTTATTTTAAAACATCATCCAGGTCTAATTAAAAAAAAAAAATTAAAAAAAAACAAAAAAAAAACCTAAACAAAACCATAAAGTAAAAATAACATTGGCTTTAATGTCTAAAGACAGTCTCCAGACCTGGACAGAGTCAGATTTCGAATACACATCCAGTGTCTGTACATTAACTACCACTGCAGCTTCAGCTCCCTGCCCTAATGACTCTTGACAGTCACTCCAGCCCTTCCACTGCATTAGTGAAGTTAAGAGCACTTCCAGCTGTCTCTGTTGATGATACAGTTTCCTTGTCCATTATACCTCTCCAAGGCATGACAGTAGAAGCCTTGTTCTCCTTCACGATCTGTCTCTGCACTGCCGAAGAAGTCTCAGTGCAAATACAATGCACCTGGGCATGCTTTTTAAGGAAGCTCTGTCAGTGAACCCTAAAGGAACCATACCTTACTTTGCATAACAGAACTGTGCTTGAAAGCCTGCTAGAGATCTAATAAAGCTCTCTAAGTACAGGAAAGAGGAAGTAGCAGCTAAGCAAATTAAGATTGCCTAATAATAAGTTGCACCATAGCAATATGCACTGTCCTTGGCTGGGATAGTTATGTTTCCTCAGAGCAGCCTGTATGGCACTGCACTCTGCATTTGTGACGAAAGCAGTGTTGAAAATACACTGGTGTTTTGGTTATTGACCAGGGCTGGCAGTCAATGCCAGCCCTCTCTCTTTGTCCCTCCATCCGTGCAGCAAGTAGGCCAAGAGGGATCAAGAGCCTGGGAGGAGATTCAGGTATGACAGCTGACCCCAACCGAACAAATGCGAATGACACATGCTATATAACGACATACTCAGCAGCCAAAAGTCGGGTTGTAGTCTTTCCAAAGTGGCCAATATTCAGACACAAGCTGGACATTGATGTGCTGTTTGGAGACGGCAAGTCACTGCCATATATCCACTATCTCCTTTTTCCCCTCTTTTTCATTACTTTACTGTTCTTATCTCAACCCATAACTTTTTTTAATACAAAAAGCAAGGCACATCTCTTTAATTTGCTTATTCAGTTCATAGACCACCTTGCAGAGTTTTCATGCATGGGAAGGGGAATGTGGGGGTGGTAAAAAAAGTGTATTTACTTTTTAGGTCAAATTAGTATGTAGCCTCTTCTAATTTTCTTGGAAGGAATAAATGAATTATACAGAAAATCTTTTTTTTCGTCTGTTTAAAGAAAGTTAACTAACAAATTCAGTATGGATAAGCCCAACAGCAATTTCATGGGCCTTTGTATAGTTATAGCAGCAAAGAAAAATTTTAAGTTAAAGTTTGACTTCAAATTTTAGAGATTTTAGGGAACAGAATCATAGAAGCACATAATATGCTGGCTTGGAAGGGATCCATCGGGACCATAAAGTCCAACCCCTGAACCTACATAGGATACCCCAAGAATCACACTGTGGCCCTGAGAGCACTGTCCAAACACTTCCTGAACTCTGTCAGGTTTGGCACTGTGAGCACTTCCCAGTAGCACCTGTTCCAGTACCCAATCACCCTGTGGGTCAAAAACCTTGTCCTGATATCCAACCTAAACCTCCCCTGACTCAACTTCATACCATTTACTTGAGTCCTGTCACTGGGCAGCACAGAGAAGAGATCACTGCTCCTCCTCTTCCCCTCAAGAGGAAGTTGTAGTGAAGTGTATAGAGGCCTCTCTTCAGTCAGACCAAGTGATCTCAGCTCCTCCTTACATGGATTCCCAACATCAGACMCTTCATCATCCTTGCGGCACTCTTCTGGACACTCTGTAATAGCTTAAAGCCTTTTTTATATTGTACTGCCCAAAACTGCCCCCAGCACTTGAGGTGAGGCCACCCCAGTGCACAACAGGACTATTCTGACCCTCAGCTGGGATGCTAGGGCAGGATATGATTGGGCCTCCTGGCTGCCAAGGCACTGATGACTCATTTCAGCTTGCTGTCAACCAGTACTCCCAGGTCCCTTTCCATGGCACTGTTCTTCAGCATCTCATTTCCCAGTTTATACACACAGCCATGGTTGCCCTGTCCCAGAAGCAGAACCCAACATTTGTCCTTGTTAGACTTCAAAATACTGATGATTGCCCAGTCCTCTAATTCATCAAGAATACCTATGCTCTAAGATTTTCCCATCTGAGCTACCACTATTGGATCATGTTACTCCATAAGTAGCACCTTTCACTATCACTGTTTTTAAATTTATAATGGAAAAAMCACAGTGACATATTTTACATTCTACTCGAATGATTGATGACTGCTTCTAACAAAATCCTTACACCTTTGTTTACACACAGGTTTATGTAACAAATTACGTTTCAAGATATTATAATGAAATGTCTTGAATCTATAAGACAGAGGACATGAAGCATAATGAGATTCTCTAGAGATAACTAATGATTAAATAATTTGCAGTCCTAATGCAGCTTGCATTTTATTATATGATATTCTTTACTATAATCAATTCACCTTGTCATAAATTGATCCTCAAGAGCCAATCAGAGGTTAGAAGCCAATTAACAATTTATTAATTAAAACATTAACAAAAGAACAGATACTAACCAGATACTAGTCAAAAAGCAKCGCTGGRCGGGCTRGGCGGGTGGCCTGCCGCACCTAGGACACCAGCTAGGTGGGTCGCACCCACCAACACCTAGGCACCGCGCGGCACGTAGCCTGAGCCCCCCTTTTTATACCCTCTCTGACGTGGTGTTTCCAGAAGTTTCCAGAGATCCTGATTGGTCTGCGTCGTGCTGTCATTGGGGGGGGGTCTTTTGCGGTTGCCATGACGACCATTGGTAGGCGGGGTTACGGGGAGGCAGGAGTTTTCTCTGCACGTTCGCAGTTCCCTTCCCCTCCCCCCTTAGATACATGAAGGTGTTACAAACTGTTTTAATAAAGCATGTGGCGATTCCATGAACCAACTTATCACAACCTTGCTTAAGTAATTATYGTTCAGAGCTGTTCGTTCAATCAAGAAAGAGCATGATGACACTCTGAAGTGTCTATTTTTATTCCAAAATAGATCCACCATTATGTTCTCAGTGATGAGTATTTCCATTACTTAAATTATTTTTCTAATTAATGATCAGATGGTAATTTCTTTGTCCCTTTCTAGTATCCCTATTATCATAAAGATCAGCAATGTGAGATGTAGGGTAARGGTCTCAATATTTAGTTCATTCATTTTGCTTTAATATTTCTCAATTATCTACAGACTTCATCCTCCTAGAAGGAAATAAGATCTTCCAGTTTTCGAGTAAATGTAAGTTACCTTTAACAATCTAAGGAAAAACAAAACCAACCACAAAACAACAAAACCAGTAAAATCTAAAGACAAATCAACAGCAATGGTCCAGAAGTAGTGGACCTACATAGCAGTTTAATAAATACCTTCTGTAGAATACCATCACGTGGGTTATTACAAGTCAATCATGACTACTTCAGGACTGTTAGTACTGATTAAAGTACTATAAAGACATGTAAAACTAACATACTTTWAAAGTACACTGAAGATTAAAATAAATAATTCTGCTGGGTCTAGCTGGAATTTTCACTCATGCTCCATCTATTGCACATGGACAAATTGTACCAAATTTCACCATGTTTTAGAATACAAACATAAGAAAATGTTAGACCATTACTTTTTTACACTTAGTCTGAATAAAAATTCGAGTGCCAGTAGTATCTCACACTGTAACTTCTTAATATTCAAACACCAGACGTAAAAACTACTACAAAAACTATTCCCATTACGATTAAGAATTATCTAATAAAATAAGGCAGATACTTAACTAGTTGTCCCGTCCCACTTGAAAAGTGGGAGTCGGGAGGATTCTTTTAATAGATTGCTTGGACAAAAAATAAAGTGCAAACGCKGCAATATTATATCTGACAACTGTTTATTGATAAAGAAGGGTAAGTGTTTCTACCACTTCCTACTAAGGTGGATAGAAAAGGGAACAAAGAGGGAAAAAGACAAACGGAGAGAGACAGAATAGCAGACAGAATGTGCCCACTGTACCTCGGGCACCCTGTCGACGTCAGCTCGGCAGAAGGAGCGTGTGAGCTGCGAACCGCGAGGAGCCTGCGTGGCTCCCGAGGCGGGCTGGGCGCGATTTCCCAACAGCAGCGGCTGCGTGTCCCTCCCGTCGGCAGAGAACACGTTGCCGTGGCTACGGGCACRCTCTTGGGATAGCTGCGGCGACTGCGGGTGGCGGCGGTGAGCAGCCTGGCTCTGCCGTCGGCAAACACCGGCTGCGGGCAGACTGGCTGCTGCGAGCACTGCCGGACACATAGCAGTGACTGGGTGGCGGCGGCTCCGGGCGGCGGCGGCAACTCCTTCGGGGAGGCTGCAAACACGAGGTTGTCGTGCTGACGAGCTGCCTCGGAAGCGGCGAAACAGGGCACACGGACAGGACAGGTGCGGACAAGGAAGAATCAGGACGGCAGGAACGAAAGGAAACAACAGGAAAAGCGTGGGGGGTGGGGGGGAGGGGAGGGAGACAGCCACGGTGACCCTCCAGGCGGGCCCCTGCTCCCTCCAAGAACCCCAAATGAAAATGGTCCCGGCTGCGTCGCAGTTAGTTGCTTTTATATGCCCCGCCCTCCTACAGGGTGATTTCCCCCGCGTTTTTTCCTCCCGCTTTTTTCCCGGGCATCCGCGCATCTGACCCACCAGCAAGGGGGAGCAAGGGCCCTTGCAGAGCAGCAGGGGAAGCTGAATGTCCCATGACTGGCTGCTAGGCAAAGCCTCCCGAAGGACGGAGCTCCCAGCACATAACACATGTTGAGGCATAAATAAAAATCAGATTGGTCTCTTTCACTAGTGTAAACTATTCCAAGGTTACAGAGTTATATCAATTTCATAGTGAATAAAAGTTACACTGTTCATTGGAGAACATCCACAATTCTAGTTTTGACAAATACTGATTGTTCCACTTACAGTTTTCTATAGCTTGTTTCATAGAAGTTGTTAGTAAAGTGGGCGATTTTCCCTGAATTTTAGTATGTGATATGAAAAACTAGCATTTCACACAAAATTAAAACTACTAAAACTACTTCTACTAATTGCAAACTGACTGTGATAGACGGTAGTTACATTATGGAAAAAAAAATTAAAAACAGCTTTAAAACACCGACAAACTACTTGCAAGAACTTAGTTTATAAGTAGAATATCCAACAGAGAACAAGTTACTTCAAGAAGCATGGACAGCTACAATAAAAGAAAATTTACTGTTCTAAAGAAGTTTGAGTTTTCATTTCAAATATCACTCATTTTTACTAATGCAATGATTTCACACCAACTACATCTCAGATTTCAGACACAAGTACAGATTGTACAAGATTTCTACTCACAAGTACTAGAGTGTACTGAACACAAACTTTTGCACAACAGCTACATAATAACCAAGAATCGGTAAGTGAACAAGTACTGTTCTAATTTACCAACAACTTCCCAGAGTGGAACTGCTGCACAGAGTATTTCTTTTTTATTTTCCTAATATTGGGTAATGTTAACCACTACAATAATACCATTTACTTCTTAAGAATGACCATCAGGACAGCACAAACCTTACAACTCAGTATAATTTATGGTAAAAAGGAAGATGTGATACAGCAACTGATCTACCTGGATGGAAGCAATTTAACTTGGAAATGAAACTTTGGGAAGTCATGATCATACATTTTCTTAGCGTTCACACATAAGCATTAAATAGGGAATTCCCTAAGATTTTAAATTACAGCACTKCTTTTCTCAACATGTTACAGAATGACTATTCAAGTCTTTTACATGATCCTTAATGGCATGAAAGTGATTATCTCCGTTTCTTACACAAACATATCTCCAGCTGAGAGCTGAGGTCTTGTAAGTCTCAGTTTGCTCATTCATTATACCATGCTTCCTCAACACTAACCATAGATTGCAGTATTCACTAGCTGTCTTGTTTTCCTTCCATGTGCTGATTCTGACTCATTCAATTTTCTTGGAAGAAAATATTAACCTTTTGGGTTTCCTTCCTTAACCCAAAATGAAGTTAAAATCTGATTTCAGAATGAAAAAAGGTAAAATCTTACAAGAAAAGTCTACTAGAACTTAGATCTAACAGTTTAATTACTAGGTTCCCACACAAGAAAAATCCATGTGCAAATTCTACTTCTGAATCTGAGACAAAATATTTAAACTAATATTTTAAGTGTCAGTTAAGGACCCAAACAATGGATTTACTACCTTTTCTGATTACTCTTACCTCTTCCTTCCTTAAATACTCTTTGCTCCTCTGTTGGTTGATTCCCAAGATTGCATTCTTGTAAGGAAGAAACTACATAATATTCTGTTTCATTTTGGTAAAGGTATGGTCTGCAAATACAGAGAGGAACCCTATCAACATCATCATTGGCAAGCAGCTTTACATAATGCTCCCTATTGGATAATACAATTACTTCAGAATCCTAGATACCCTAAAGATATGAAATAATCACTGTGTATTGAAAGGAGCGACATGTATCTGTATCATAATCCAGGCTTCTCTACCAAAGATAGAGACATACACACAGTCACTCTCATTTACAAGCTGTACATGGGCCCTCAAGGTTACTTTTGAAGGGCTGGTTTTCAAAACAATTTAAAAATACAAACAAACAAACAAACAATATCCCCCAAAACAGCAAATATTTTTTAGCTAGTAGAAGAATGACTTTAACACATATTAATTCGGGGCAAGCTCATTCAATCCTTCGGTTTGCTTGTTACAAAACCATATCTTCATTTTCCAATACGAGAAATCATGCTTTGGAATTGTGAGTTGTAGAAAACTTTTTACAGGTTTGACTTATCTCAGGACTGTGACAGTAACAAAAAAAGTTTAAAAATAGACATTATCCTAAAAACCTTTAGATGACATTGAAAAGGAAACACTACTAGACATAATGCTTATATGGCACCAAAGGTCTACACCTTGCAGCTGCCTTTGGAGAGAATTAATGCTTCCAGCAAACCTATGGTAATTTAGCCCAAACAAACCCATAGTTTAAACAGCAGTTAAGATTTAAAGAAAAGTGCGAACTTTTCTCAACTGATGCAACTGTCCTGATGCACATTAACTTTACAGCCTCATTATAACCATAAAAGTGCCCCGTTTATATTACTTCTTTAAGCTTTTCAGCAAAATACTCACTAGAGATACAATGTTTCTGTACCCATCCAATAATGTACAGATACTCTGTTCAGACAAGGTAGCAATCTCTTAAAACATGAGGTGATTGTCGGTATATCAGGTTTAAGTGAGGCCTTAATCTGGATTGTCCAGCTACCAGTTTGTTTCTCACCTTAATTAAAATGATGCTGTTTAAAAAAAATATGCATAAATTTGTACCAATTGATGGTGCTATTTTTAACTTGAAAATCATTTAAATTATGTACTGATATAATTTTTAAGGAATTGCCTAAATTATGTAAGACATTTATAATTAAATTATGAAAGAAACTCCTGTGGGTTGGTAAAACCTAACCAATGTATCTAAACAATATACTATTTCCTTTCCATAATTGCAGTTTTTATGCACTGCAGTTGACAAATCTACCTGCATTTTAAGAATTGGCAGATTAATGACATTTAAATCTAACAAGACGTCACATTTTACACAAAATTGACTTGGAATAACCACKTCTGATGAACTCTTTGGGAGATATGCAAATCACAGATTGAAATGAAACTGATTTCTAACCAGAATACTCTGAAAGGTCCACAGGCTAAACAGATAATCAGTTCTGACTAGCTTTTTCCTCCTAGACCTGAATCAATTTATTTTTCTTACAGCTAATTCTATAAAGAAGCGATTTTTATTTGCCACTTTTGTTTGTCTCTAAATCTTATCTCTTTAATCATCAGCACTTTGCAGCTGGCTGGTTGGTGAGGCCCAAGTGAGGAGAATATTCTGGATGTAGTAAAAAGAAAAGAGGCCTGAGAGGCTGTACCTGTTGCATATAACAGCTACTGAAGACAAAGATAACCTTTGCTACTATTTATATGTCAAGCTGTGAGCTCTTCAGGACATGTGTTAGAATTAACTAAACGGTAGAAGGAGAAAAATAAAAGTAGTAAGTGTGGTGAGAGAGCTGTTTAGAAAGAACAAAAAGCAAAGGAAACAGTATATAACTTACATTATTGTTAAATATTAAGGCTACTTCTTGTGTCAATCTTGCCTCATCGCTAGGTCCAGTATAGAAGGCTTCGCTATATTAAAAAGGAAAAAAGCTTCTTGGTGCGGAAGAATTTCTAAATGTTAAGAATAGAACAGAGTAAAATCTTTTCTCTGATATAAATTACTATGATAAATATGAGCCCCTACCAGTGTTAGAAAGATAAAGGTTATTGAATAACAGTGCAGCTGTATTGGACAGTGTATTGATTATGTCTTTGTCTATAAGCAAAAATCCAATTCACAAACAGTTGTGGAGGCAGGGACGGAGTGGATCAGTGATACTTTAAGCACAATAAATATTCTCACCCACATCCTGGTGAGGGACCAGAGACTTGTAATACAGCTTCAGAGAAAAAAAAAAAAAAAGCAATTTAATTCTTTATTTTATATTTAATCATAATTTTTTTCCCATGGGTGGTAGCTTTCTGTAATAAGAAAAAGCTTTGTCCATCTGTCCTGAAAATGTTGTGCATCACATGTATTCCTCTCTTAATCCAGACTGAAAGCTGTGCATATCAGAAGTCAGTATTATTCATGTTATAAAATGCTGCTAAGCTAGGAAGGTCATCTGAACTTTACTATGGCAAAAGAATGAATTGGTTAAAGATGAAATATAAAAAAGTTCTGATGTGAAAGAAAAGTTCTTCTCTTGCATGGATATGGAGAAATATCTCCAGACACTGTTTTGGCAAATTTTAACCACTCTAAGAAGCAAACACTGCTACTATCACATTGCACAGTGATCATTACATGTGAAGCTGTGTGGTGACCTAGTTCAGAGAGTTAAGTGACCAGAAAGCAATTGTTGTTGAGAAGGAGCTAGTTTTTGGCTCTCTTGGCAGATGAAATAATAGCAGTTCGAACCCCATACCTTCAAAAGGGATTTCCAAGGTCGAGAGCTGAGAAACTCTATTAAACAAACCTAGATAAAGGAAAATTTAAAAGCCAAGACAATTATTAAGCAAAATATAAGTAAACATGTAGATGTGCTAGTTTTGGCTGGGATAAAACTAATTTTCTTCGCAATAGCTGGAATGGGGCTATGCTTTTGATTTGCGCTGGAAACAGTTCAAATAACACAAGCATGTTTTAATTACTGCTGATCAGTGCTTTTGCAGAGCAGAGTCAATGTTTTTTCTGCTCCTCATCCCACCCCACCAGACAGGAGGCTGGAGGTGCGCAAGAAGGTGGAATGGCATACAGCCAAGATCGCTAAACTCAAATGAGCACAGATTATATGCCATCATGCTCAGCAAGTAAAACTGAGGGGAAAAGAAGGATGGTGGGGTACATGATAATGCCCTGCTCTCCTGAGGATGGCTGAACACCCACCTGCCCATAGAAAGGGATTAGGTAATTTTTCCTTATTAATTACCTTAATTCAATAGTTAAGTTTCACTTTGACACTCTTGAATCTAAGCTTCAGTCCATTGCTCTTGCAGTGCTCTTATATATCACAAAATATTCTCCTTTAAGATGACCTCAGCAAACAGTAGGGAACATAGTATAATTATACCCTTACTTGAAAGTAAACTTTAAAGCTGTTTTCCTGTCTGATCAATTCCTAAATGCATTTTTCTTAAGTCTATGGGGAAATTTCTTTCTCTATCCATCACTGAGACTGTCTTATAATCTCTACAGTGCTTCAGAGCTGAGCTGGTGTGTACGGTTCATCTGGCTTCTAAGCTCCTCCCACAGGGAATTGTTGAGCGTGACAGTGAACCCCAAACCATGCTTGGTGCACTAAAGGCTCCTTAGTAGGCCCAAGAAAACCTAGCCAACTCAGCTGCAGGGTGGTGTGTACATCAGCTGTCTGCACACCACTGAGCACCAAGGCAGCCAGCATTGCTCATCCTGGAAGAGCAGCCATGAGTTAAGACGGCACCATTAGTTAGCTGACTGATTGTGGTTCACATATGGGTCCTGGCCAACACAACTCTTCAAGCTTTAACTAATTTGACAGCTCCTGTGACCACCTTCCTCTCATATACCCGCATGGTGACTGGCTTCCTTCAAGATGTCCTTAACTGATAAGCAACCTATGTTTTCCTCTTGATCTGACCCGTTTCACTCTTGCAGGGTGTTCCAAGGTCTGGCGCCAGACGTCAGTCAGTAATGTCCCCACAACCTTCCTACAGAGTGACAGAGCCTTACAGCTCAAGCGTGCTTTCACCAGGAAGAAGGCAGGTAAGTTGCTTTCACTTTCCGAAGGCGTGTTGTTTACAGCACAATCTCATTCAGCTACAACTTTCCTTTGCCACTCTGGAATCATTTTGACACACTAATTACTCTTTTGCTTGTGTGTTGTTTTTTTGGGGGGGTTGAGTTGTTCGGTTATTTTCGGTAACGACTGTGAGTCTCGTTAAACCATCACTGATGGTTTATCACCGGCAAGGAAGGGACATAGGTCCAGGCGTAGGTGTTTGGATTCAAGGAGGAAGGCCAGCCCTCAACCAGGTGCCAATCCAAACCTCCCTAGGTATGCCCCAGTACCGCTCGCAACCGCGTCGATGGAATCAGAAAGGCGGTCACATTTGTCGGGCCGTGGTTTTACACCGAAAACCGCAAAGAAAACCCTTGCGCCGCGCAATACCCGCGGCCCGCGTGAGGCTGCGGCCGCGCTGCTCGGCACATGGCGCCCCTCCGGCCTCGCCCTGAGCCCGCACACCGGGATGCGAGCCACTTCCCAGCGCCAGGCAAAAGAGAGGTAAGGGTGAACGGCGGGCAAGAGCTTCGGCCGAGCCCACCGACTCCCTACATGCACACAACTGCTCCGCCTCGCTGCGCGGAACCCAGCGGCGGCGCTACTTGTCTCCCCCGCCCCGAGGCTCCTCCTCCCGCGGCCGCTCGGTCCTAGGGCGCAGGGCTGACATCACGCTCGGGGTTTCCATCCGACCGCGGGAGGGGGAGGCTGAGACGAATGGCGGCGTGATGGCGGCGGTCGGCCGGACTTAGGAGGCGGCGGCGGCGGAGCGGAGCGGCGTCCACCTCGGTTCTCCCTGCGCCCCTCCCAGCGCGGTCCGGACCCCATTGTTCGAGCGACAGAGCGAGCGAGTGCGCGGCGCGGGCAGCGCAGAACCGGCAGGAACAGCGGCGGCCGCCCAGGCCCCGCCGCGGCCGCGGGAGCCGCCCGCGACCCGGGTCTGCGGTACGAGATCCCCGCGGGGCGCAGCGAGGCCTCGGGCCGGAGAGGGGCCCGGGGAGGACTGGGCCGGCCGGGCCCCGCGAACCGCAGGTAGGCAGAGGCCGCCATGGCTCCCTTCGCCAACCCGGAGCTGTGCGGCTGCCGGATGGAAGCGGGTGGRGGAGCCGGCGGTGCGGAGGAGATGCGGTCCCGCTACCGGTCGCGAGGGGGGTGGACGCCCGGCGCCGGGCTGGCTCCTCGGGCCCGCTCCCTGTTCTCCGCCGAGGGAGAGAGGGATTCTCCCGGGACGAGGCGGGCAGTGGGGTCGAGTTGCTCCCGTGTGCTCCTGTGGGGGGAGCCAGTGCGGAGTCTCCCGGACGGCCGGAGAGCGGCCGCGGCTCCCCTCCGGGCCGTGGGGGGCGCCGGGGGAAGCGATCGTGGAGGACGGCCTTGGAAGCGCTTCTAGGGAGCGGCGCCTGTGCAGGCCGCGCCGATAGCGGAGCGGGCGGGCGGGCGGCCCTGCCCGAGCTCCCTGTGGGTGGGCGGCGCGGGCTGTTGGGGATCAAAATCGTGGTCGGGTCGGCGCGGAGCAGAGAGAGAAACACCGCGGGCGGCGGGGAGAAAGTTTTGCCGCCGCCCGTGGTGTTTCCCGGGTGCCGAGGGCGCGACGGTTCGTGCCCGCGCGGGGTCGCCCGGCACGCTGCCTGTTCCCCCGCGGGGTCCCTGACCGCGCTTCGCAGCCCCGCTGCGGCTGCGGGGCTGCGTCCGATCGTGCTCCTCTCCGTCATCGCCATTGTTCGCGGCCCGGAGCGGCCCGGTAGTGTGAGCGCAGGGCAGTGCCCGCCCCAGAGCGAGGGTTTCCCCACCCCCGCCCTGATGGGCTCGGGATTGGGCTGTAGGGTGTTCGAGGGGAGCACCCCGGGGCGGGCAAGACCCTAATCGCCTTCACACCGCTAAGTCTGCGCGGGCACAAGTCTTGATCTGATTATCTCTGAGTTTATACTTGCTCATTTACCGTGAGCCTAAACTTTCTCTGCTGCATTGGATATTGATTGGAGTGATCTGACTAGGATACTCATGTATGTGATCATTCCATCTGTGGGTTCTTCCTGGTTTGATTAGGGAAAAATCAGTATGTTAAACCATACAGTCTGTATGGGGGTAGCATTATGTGTGTTCCTGAAAGTGCACTTCCACTATATTTTGTGCATGAAATATATTTTGCTAAGCAGATCTTAGCAGAACATTAATATTTACCTACCTCTTCAAGTAGGCATTTTTTCTTTAAAATTTAGATCTGTTTCGTCCTGAATTCAATACTGTATTAAAAGTTAAGACATCAGCTATAGTGGAGATAGGCACTATAAACTGTTCCCACCCCCAGTGCTAAAGAAAATGTAATTTCCATAACTTTTCCTATTCTGTAGCTAGTAGTTCAGCAGCAAGTGTCATCTTTGTAGCACCATCCATGAAAAGTTGCATAAAGAAGCATAATGGCATAAAGAAGTGTATCTGGAACCCGGCTGCAGTCAAACAAAAAGCCAGACAAGTCTTCCCTGCATTTTGTGTCTTTTGTTTATATCTTACAGTTTTTCACATATAACTAACATATAAAGAAGATATAAGATATATAAGAAGATATATAAGGAACCTGTTGTTCTCTAGACATTACTTGTTGTTGTTTTCATAGACAGCAGAAAAAAAATCCTTTTTTTTTCTTCAGGTAAGGAAATGGTGATAAAATGGTTAGCCATGAACTGATAACACACAAAATAAATGCTGGTTGTGAGTTTCAGACATGGCATCAAACGTGATGACCCTTTTCACTCTTAGTGGGAAAAAACCTTATTTATGTTTGGTATGTCTTTAATTGTAAATATACCTTAAAATTGTGTTGATGTTTTCCTTTACCATTTTAGGTATTTTGAGAAAAATCTTGAATACCCACTGAGAACACTAAAGCAAACACATACAGTGTCTGGAAAATATACAGAGTACCAAGAAGTGGATTCCTGGTATCCATCTTGTAACCTGAGTAGACTTTTATTTATTTTTTTAACTTTTCAATATTTACAATGAATGGGCACAGTGATGAAGAAAGTGTAAGAAACAGTGGAGAGTCAAGGTAAGCACTTTCTTATTTCAGTTATTCTTGGCCATGTATTCTCTTATATTTTGCTTACTAGAAGTAGTTTATATTTGAAATTAGTGCTAAAGTTTGGTGTTTAGCAAGCAGATCATAGTTAGGAAGAATGGCTTTGCTTTCTTCCTTCTGTAACCTGCTTTGTTACATTCACATCATTTTAGCTAAGAATGGGAGTGATCTTGTGTATGTCTCACACAATAAAGCTGAAATAGTATTAAAACCATGTCAGCAGCCAGCAGAATAGTATCGGTCTTGAGGGGAAAAAAGTGGCTGAAGTATCAAAAGCTGAAATATTGAATTAAAACGTTAAAATAAATCTATCCTATATAAAACGCAAGGTGCACATGCATAGTATGTATTATATAAAACCTTAATTGCACTGTCTTTAAAGGGGCAGTGGTTCACTTCAGTTTTTGATATAGTTTGCTTTATGACTCTGTCATTCTTTGGAGCTGTTAGACTAGTATAGCTGAAAGTTTAAATTTATTTTTGGAAGTGAAAGGACAGCTGTGTTCTTAACTGAAAAAAAATGAGGTAAGTCATGTAATGTCAAATTACAGTCTTCTATCAGGTGCAGAATGTTCACGTTTTGAAGAGCCTGTTTAGAATGTGCTTGCATCCATGCAGGGTGACAGCCAATTTGTTAGGGTAGAATTAAGTTCAGTTACTAGAACAGTTCCAGGTTAAAAAACTCACTCCTGCACTGCAAAGTTTAGATTTCTAAAACTGGAAATATAACCTAAAGTTTTAAAAAAAATCAACTTGCCAATAAAAGGTGGGTRTTAGACTTCTCTTAAGAGATGGTTTGTGACTGTGCTGTTTTTCCGCCCCTCTTTTTGTCAGATCACAGCCTCTTGAACTAATAGCTAATTCTGAGAGTCAGAGGGCCATAAAGAAAACTATGTTCTACAGACGGAAGCTTCCAATTGGGTAGAGACAGATCTAAATTATTGCCTCAATAGAAGAAATCCAAGAAGGACATAAAACTGCCAGCTTATCAGCAAACATGCTGGCCATCAGACTTCCCCAGTGTATGATGGACTGGCAAGACAGGGAAGAGAGAATTGTGTAGGTGACCCTGGGTGCAAATTATAAGGAAATCTGCAAACAGTGAAACTAAAGAAACATTTTTAATTCTTGTATTTTTATGTCAAGCTTTCTGCTATACACAGGAGTGTTCTAGAAAGATGGTAGATTTGCAGTCTTATAAGTAATCTGTAAACTCTAACACATAGTAATTTCTGAAGATTTCTGCTTCCACTAAAGTTGATACTGTTACAGTTAATAAACAAGTTTAAAGTTTCTTCTGGGGCAAAATATTCCTTCTTACATAAAGYCAAAACAAAACCTTCCAACAAACATGAACCTACCTGGGACAAGTCTGTGAATTTTCTTACTACTTGAAGGAAGCCACCTTGTTCAGGATCTATGGAGAAAATACTTTGTATTGAACTGTGACTGCCCATAAATATCTGCATATCAAAGTTGTTTAAAAGGAGTTCATAAGACTAAGACAAATGTCCTAAAGTTCCCATGAATTTAAAAAAAATAAGTATCCGGAGGATGCCGTACTCAAAACTTTATACTTGCCTGGAAAGTGAGACTTTGTTCTTCATTGTAAATGTCTGAGTACATCTTAAAGCTTCAAAAAGTTTCAAAATGAAAATATTTTTTCCTAAGCTTATGTCACTTGATAACTCCATAGTCTGATTCACAGGCAGGCCTTGGAAAGTTTATTTTCATGTTCATTATCAGGAAGCGGTTCTTGTAAGTGAAGTGAGAAGACTTGCTGTTTTCAATTATGGAACCCTCTTCTGTCTAACTTATTAAATTATACAGAATATTTTTACATGACTTATCCTTGGGTTTTAGTTTCGTGGTTTTTTTCTTTAATTTGTATGTTTCCAGTACTCTCCATGATTTTCACTCCAAGGAGACGTATTTTAGCAAGCTGCAGCTGTAGACAGATAGTTAACTGTAACTTGGGAAGTGTTGCTGTAATTATCCTTCAGATCTGGAAATGTGAATTTTAGAGAATGGAAAAGAGATCAAGAACACAGTATGTTCACTAAGCTTCTAGTGATCCCATTCCGTTCAGTGTGCTAGGTAGGGAAATGAAAGAAGTGAAGAAAGAATTGAGAGCTGCTGCTGGGAATAAATCACAAAGAAGATCAACCTCAAGAATTAATAGGAAAAAAGAAGAGGTGAAGGCGAATACTGTGATAATCTGAGGAGCAGTGTTGGTGTTAACTACAAGAATTCTTTCAAAATTTGTGTCGGTTTTCCAATTTGATACTTTATAAGTGCAGTAAAGCCATTCACTTGCCTTTGGTGTCTGGTGTAAACTTCCATTATTGTCATTCTGAAGTGATAATAAATACAGCCTGATGCAGGGGAGCCACTGTCATTACTTCAGAAAGTTAAGCAGCAGATCATGGCTGGATTTACAAAAAAAACAACCACCACACGGTGTTCTGTGGAAACACCATGACTTGAAAAAGATGTTGAAAGTCAGTAGAATTCTCAGCAATATGAGGGCTGGAGAAGGGACTGATAATAGACCTTTGATTTTATGCACTCTGCTGCAGAATTGTAGCTGTCCTTTATTCACTGTGTCTGGCTGTGAAGACATTTCTTTTTTTTTTTTTCTGAAGCGAGAAGAAGGAATAGTTTTCCATCTGCTTCATACCTTTCCAGTGTTGCATCTGTTTGTCTGCTAGATCAGTAGAAAACTTTCCCTGGCTGCAGGTGTTGATTGTGATGTTCTGTTTTTCTACATGTAGAAAAGTGCATGGGCACATCATTTGGACTTTCCTTGCCTATTTCAGCAGCTGTGATGCTGAAAATCAGTACTAGAACCAAGCATGAAACACTGTTAACTCGTTCTATTGCTTGATGTTCTGATTTCTGACGAGTAATCACAGTGGAATCTACTTTCCAGGTTCTTGTTTACTTGAAATAACTATAATGTTTTTAAGTAGCTCAAGGTAAAATATCACAGATACTGTTCATCTAGATAGCAAGTGAGTGTAGACACAAAGACTTATTAGCAGTACTTTGAGAAGCTTACTCAAGCAGAGCATCTTTGTGTAGCGTTCTTGACAGCATTCAGAACAATTTGGTATACGAACTTAATTATGAGTACATACATTCAAGTTGTGTGGTAATAAGAAAGCTTAATCAGCAAGGAAGGGCAGTTATACCTGAGCTGCAAGACAAGCACCAGGTAAAACAGGGACTGCAGCAAGAAAATGTTTGCACTATTTGAATAACAATCTGATTTCCTATCTCTTTGCTTTTCTGTGTTCCTGCAGAACAAGGTATAGTGGACTTTAGCAAACCTTCCTTTCTAGGTAAAAATGCATGTGGTCACTGTAGTGTGACTGGAAGGTAGCTTGCCAAATTTGCAATAAAGCAGGAAGCAGCTGCTTACGCCGAAGACTTTTACAAGTCTTTACACACTTGAAAATCTGTGTTAATAGAAAATAGTAATTTCAGTGGGTTTGATCTACTTTGTGGATTGCATAGTCTGTGGGCCACATAATAAGTAAAGAGTAAAAACTTGGTCATCAGGCTTCAATTTACTTTATAAATGCATACTTTCAATAGAAAGTAAGCAAGATTAATTGAAAGCCACAACTTTAGGTTCCTGATTTCTTGAAATCTAAGAGGGAGTTAAACACAAATTGGCCAAGCATATTTGCAGAATTACTTGCATGCTTCTTTTTAATAGGAATTTAATAGATCATATTAGTAAAAATGTGCATATACAGCAAGAGAGAACACGTACATAAAACTATATATATTGAGATACATAATGCACAGGAATTCTCAGATCAACAGAGGTAGCTGAATGGTAAAGAAAACGGTAGAAATTTCTGTAAACAGTGGCTAAAGCAAGTTCCTTGCAGTATTTTCCTCTTTAATTAACAAATTGTTGTTTTATGAGGAATGATGTCTTACAGAATTAAGCATACTAAAACATGGTAAGGTGTCTGAATCAAAGTTAAAAACATGGAAGAGTTCAGGTAGAACATGTATCCAAACCCAAGTATTTTTTTCTAGAAACCTTTCCGATTAAAATAAAAAAATTTAAATTCATGGTCTGGCTCTTATTCTGTATGTGATCTCAGGTTTGGTTTTGGGACTACTGCTGAGTTTGTCCCCAGTTTTTGTCTAACCCAACTGGATGCCACATACCTGTTCCACGTATTTTAGATTGAATTCCACTGTTCTGAGAAGTTCAATGTTTTTAACTGATAGAAGTTTTTCATATTCCTCAAGAAGTTTTGTGATACCAGCAGTATGTACATCAGGCCTATCCAGATATGTCCCATCAACTGTCTTTCTTAGGMTTCCATTTCATACTTTTTTGCTGGTGATCTCTAAGGAGCTTCTGGTAAAGACGTCATTGTGTTTCCACTGGTCCCAGCTGTGTGTTGAAGGTTGCTTACATTGTACAATAGATTAATAGACCCCTGGATAACCACTGATGCCTCCTGCCTGTGAAGGGTTCGTGGAACTTCTTTGTGCTCTTGAGATGATCTTTCAAACAAAGACTTGCAATGTGGTTCATAGGTCATGAAAGCTGGTAGGTAATCAGTTTAGTTTTGATAACATTGCTTTGTTTGCAGCAGTAGCAGCAGATAATAAGTCTTCAGGACAGGAAACAGAGTGTGTTAGCTCATACCAGGAAAATTCAATTGAGTTCATGCTCTGTAATAGATGAGGACAGAAAATAACATTTGGTAGATTGAACGCTATACTCTTTGTGCCCCCTGTTCTTTACTGGCAATAATAAATCAGATAAACCTTTCTTATGCATTATAATTAAATAGTTAAGATTCTTTGAATCTCTAATTACATAGCATTTGCCTGAAGAAACTTGCTTGCTATTTTATGAGTTTGACAAGTAGTATCTCTTACTTCTGCACGTTTTGAATGGGCCCTTTATACTCCAAAGCTTGCCTTCAAACTCCAGCTTTTTAAAAAAAAAAACAGCAACCAAGCAACAAAGAAGACTATATCCATTCTCATCTCACATAAGACCTTGCAGACAGTAATCTGTTTCTTTTTTAAAATGTTTTTAAAATGTTTTAGTTTGCTTAAATTGTTACTCTGTCTTGCTGGTCTTGAAACAAAAGATTAGTAAGGTTCATCTAACRAATGCACTTGAAATCAGTGATGTTAAATCAGCCATTCCTGGATCTGTTATCGTAGACCTTACACAGGAGTCTAAATGTTCTGTCAGTTCTTTTGCACTGTGGCTTGCTTAGCTTTCCATTTCAGGATTTGTATTCTTAGTGCCAAGTTTTCTCATTGTGTGATCCTCTCAGGGGCAACTTGTTTTAAAGGATAAGCTAGTGAAACTAAAGACCAGTGGAAAGAACTAATGGCTCTGTGGCAAGTTACTTTTTTAAGCCTCTCATTTTCCCAGAGCATTCCTCAGTTTCATTGCATAGTTATTTATTTGGAGGGGTTTGGAAAAAAATCACATTTGTTTTAACCTTTATCTGCTTTGGTACCTTCTCTAACCTGTGTTGTTTTTCTTTCAAAGGAGTTTGCAAGTTAATGCTGCAGTTAGGCATAGATTTATTGTGAACATGTAGGGGAGTACTTGGAGAGTGTCTGTAAAAAAGAGCAGGCAAATTCTTTCAGTATGTCAGAATTCGTACCAAATCAGATTTAACATGTGGTGCGGTACAGATGAAACTATCAAGGGCTAGAGGCAAGAAGTGTCTTAAATGCATATCATGGAAAATGCTCTTTCTAGACTTTGAAACTGATGTTGTCAACATGAAACTTAGTTTTTTACATAGAACTTCCATCTTGAGATTTGCTATTCATTTGCAGTATATGCTGTTGGTCTGCTACTGCCTCTTACTGCTAACATCTAAATTTGTCATCATTAGTGGGGTTTGTTTGTATGGTAAAAAACAGTCACTTCAGCAGTACCAAGGAGATCACCATTAGTGCTTTATCCATATTTGTTTCTATTTTCCATATCCTTATGATGATTCAGTGTTCTGCGCAGTCTTTTATGCTACTGTCTTCATTTAGTTTGAGGAGGGGAAGCTGGCTTTTTGGGTGTTCRGTTTTTTTCTGTTTCAGTTGAACAAAGTGAATGCAATGTGAGGTTTCTTATTCAGGAGCACCTTGAAACACATAATGCTGTTTTCATATTACTGTTTTAAAAATAAGTAATAAGTGTAATTTGCTTGGAACTGGAGGAGGGAAGAAGACAGAGAAAGTGACACAGGGAAGAGGCAGTGATTTTGTTTTGATTAATAGAGTTAAGTACCTAAAAGAACATAAAAGGTCTTCAGAAGTTAATCTTAGCTAACACTGAACTGTTACTGTATCTGTTATATTAACAACATCTCTGTTATGTAGATTAACTTGCTTTGCCCTGGTTGGATCTGCACTTCTGTTCTAGCTTCATAGTGTTTATAATTTCTATAGGCATTTGGTTTCTTGGAATCCCAGTCACATGAGAAGAATGTAAGAAAGAAAGATGACTTGGATGACAAAGTTGGATTGGTTAGAGGAGGTCATCAGGACAAGACTAGAACACATAACGTGACATGGTAGAGTAGGGCGAATTTGACAAATACATATTCATGACAAATATTCTCAGTTTACTGAGAATGAAGTCTTGTGTGCTGATGGTTTTTCTGATTATGTTAGGTAAAATGACTGGTCTGGCAGGAGAGTTGAATGAAGAAAGTAGGTTCCAGCTCTGCATTGTCCTGTAGAGAGACCATCTTGACTAAGTTTGGACCGGCTGAGAGAAAGACAGAGGAAGATCCTAATTTGTGCTAACTGCCTAAAAATGATGGAATTGTCTTTTACTTACTAATTTGAATCAGGCTTTTCTTGAAAGAGAGAAAGAAAAGGGTATATGGATGGACAGGCAAAATAAAAGGGTGGTTAAGTTGTAGCTAAGCCATCTGTCATATTCCACCTTAAGTATCTACRGGAGAGTGGGTAATGTATCCACTTTTGAGGTTTGCTGAACTGTTTCCAGGAGAACCAACTTCATCAAAGACCCTGGTTTGTACAGGACACATAGTGTCTCTTCTTCTGTAAGAGGAGCTGTGAAGAGAGGGTACCACAAGCCATGTACCTGAGACAGTATTTGTGTGATAGCATTAGACAGTAGCWAATTGTAACAGTATTAAAATCCGTGTTTGAGGAAATATGTGATGTTCCTTGCATCCTCCCCTAGAGATACGACACTAGAATCGCAATAATTAGTTATGTTAGTTCAGATGGTTGATGTCATGAAAAGTTGTGGTGCTGCTTTGCACTATTGGGCATTATTTATTGCAAGGAAGGTTGGTCGAATTAGGGATTTCGCTAGAAAATAAATTGCTTATAGACTGTGCCTCAAAAAAATGCAGGTAAAATTAAAAAACCCCATAGGCAAAAGTGGAAAAGAAAGCAACCAAGGGTGTTATTACTACCTCACTGCTGTTGTCTCCCTGTGTTTTTGTTTTAATAACTTTATTGCAGTACTTCGGTACTGTTTTTTTTTTACTGCAAATAAACTGCCTTTCTGCCAGACCAGGTTGTTTGTTTTTTTTTTTGTCCTTAATGTAGTAGTGATTTTATAATTCAAAATTTAGCATAGTATGAAATGCTCTCACTTCTTATTTGGCTTGCAATGGTAGCTTCCATTGAGTATTTACAGAAAATTGGTGGGTTTTTTCTTACTTCAGATCTCCTTTTCCACTTCAAGTAAGATTAAACCATTTCTGGAATTCTGCTAATACAAGTTGATGAAATAAGAGATTACTTGTTAAAAGAAGAGATTACTTGTCTTCATGCTCTGAAAAGCTTTTAGACTTCTGTCCAGCTGATTGTCATTATTTTTGCCTTGTTACAGCTAGCTGGTGGGGTGTCACAGTTCAGTAGAAGAAGAAATGTCAGCTGAGTTACTAAAATCAGTATGAAACTTCTGTATGTATTTTCCTGTGAACTTCAACAAATAACTCAATTGTATTTCAAAAACTGGTTAACAGGCTCTAAATTTGCAGTGATGCTGGTAGACACTGCAGTGTGTTAGGAGTTCTGTATGCTGTTGGCTGTTTTATTAGTCGCACCTGCAGTGCCCTGTGCCAGGGAAAAGGAAAGAAGGTGTTATACCTTCTATTACAGTAGCTGTGCTAAAATTGAAAAATACCAAAGACACTTCCTTCATTTTAAATCTGTTCAGGATTTTTTTTTCCGAATTCTGTATTGAGTTCCACTGCTTTATGCTTCAGTTTCAGAGCAGAAGTCTCAAGAAATACTGCATGTTCCTTTCTGCTTGGTTTTCCCACTTTTTCATAGACATTTCAGAATGTTCATGAGAACAGAGGCTGTTTTGGAAAGTTCTGTCTGTTCTCTCTTTGGATGGTACTGATGCTGTAGGGAACATGCTGTAGGAGAAGGTAGCAGTATCAGTCAGGAAAAGTTATTTTTATGTACACTTACGGAAGGGTGAATGTATTGGTGAGGACTGAGTATGTTTTCAAGGTGTGGCAGTTCATACTGTCCCCAGCATTGTTTGAATTGTGTAAATATTTCTGTAACTCAGACCAAAGGTAGAAGCAGTTCAAAAGAAATTTTACAGTTCTGTGCTTGTTTCTGTGTTCCCTCCCCCTTTACTATAAGGAAATGATATATGTAAATACTCTCCTTGTGTGTTACTGTATATGCCTTTCCTTAAGTAATTCCGTTTTTACTCTTATATTTAGCATCTAGCATACTAGGATTTGATCTGAATTACTGCTTGTGTGGGAGAGGGTCGGAGTTAATTCTGCAAAAATGTATGTTCATTTTTAATAACCAAGGCTTGCCCAGTATGTCTGGGTCAAGGAGAAAAGAGGACATCTCTCCTTTACATTTTTTTTATCCTTTCGTGCAGTGGTCTTCAAAATTGTGGTTTGCGCAGTGCTGTCAAGTTTTAAGCATGCATCTTGATATATATATCTCATTAATTTATGGAGTATACACATTTAATTTTACTTGTACTAAAGCCTATCTTATAAAACATACATAGAAAATAGAAAATTTGAAAGTATGAGGTAAAGATTGAATAATACTTGAAAATGTTAGGTATTTATTGGTAAAAAAACCCTTTTAGCACTTACCAAAGAAAAAGAATATTCTTTTTTCTTAAAACCTTGGTTTAACATTTTGTGACACAGTGTTGGAAGGTATGGTTCTCATAAAGTTTATTTTGGTACCTTAATTTAATGACTAACACATCTGAAGAAGATAGCTAGTGAAGAAACTTGGCTCCAGATGTAAGAAATGCATTGTTCACTGTACTTGTTAAGTCAATACTGGTTTTTTTTCAGTCCCGTCAGCTAATTAAATGAGAGTTCTTCTTMAATTTTATCTAGTAAATTTCTGTCTATCAATCATTTCTTGCATATTCATCTGGGGTTGCAGTTTTCATGTTTTCAACAAATGGCTTCAAAACCACTGAAACTTTCTGAAAGATTTTTAATAGGCTAGAAATTTTTATCTGCCAACTTTTAATGTGTACACATACAATAGCTTTTTTAGGTGACATGCATTGGTTTTGGTAATAAGATAACATGATGGAAACCTTTCCAGACATCTGTTTTCAAAATGCTGTCTCTATGCCATGAGTTTCTTTTGAAAAATAGCTGATTTTTCATTGTTAAAATGTCACCTTCACTTGGCAGGGATTTCCAAAGTCTAGTTTGTTTATTTTTTAATATTTGCAAGGTAGCATTCTACTGGTAACAAATTGTTTCCATAGAAATTATCAGTATATTTGAAACTCATATTCTTTTTAAAGCAAACAACATCCTCAGAGCCCAGCAAAAACTAATATTCATGGTCAATAATGCTTCTAAATAGTTCGGCCTCCTGTGGTATAAATGTTCTTTGCRTGTTCATTTCCTGTCTGTTACAAAGAATTGTGAATATTTTACTATTTGATGATTTAGCTTTCGTAAAATTAAGAACATCAGTGGCATCCCACATTCTTCTGGCTCCAGATTCTTTGCTACAATAGCTTGCCGACTATTGATGGAGTGGGTGAATTTAAGTTGTACTGCAATCTCTTATCACTCCTTCTACACTAGTTTTTATTCTAGTCAAAGCAACAACACATTCCTAGTTCTTCTTTTTCATAGAATTTTTTTTTTTAATTTAAGGAGTAGTTTACTGTTGATTAAATAACTTCTCTAAGTTATGCTGTTCCTTTAGTGGTTTAGGAAAAGTAGTTTTTTGTGTATTTCATTATTGAAAGTCCTGAAACTGGGATATATTAGAAGCATCTGTACTTTCATCCAGCCATAGAGTAAACCTTCTACAATGGATGATTTCTGCTAATGCGTGTTTGATCAGATCTTCAGCAATGTGTTCTATGTGTCTTTCAACAGTGCTTCCTGACAAAGAAATTCACTTCAGTTTGTCACTGTAGTTTTCCATGCATTGTTTTAACCATTTTTCTATCAGCAAAAGCTCTGTTCTTTGACATGTGGGTATTTTTTTCCCTTGATCTTAAGATAACCTCAGAACAGGCTGCTAAACATTTATTGTTAAATTAAGTGACTTTTTTCAAGTGTAAGATTGACTATTGCATTACTTGAAACATTGCTGGAAAAAACGAAGTTCTGTCTTGTGTTCTGGATGGTTAGTTTCTAGATGTCTTGCTAATTGTGATGGCTAATTGTAATTGTTGGCTGGTATATACAATACACATTTAGGATGAGAGTAATTTTTAACGCTGGTAAATAATATTTTATATAGTCTTGATAAGAGAAATTTTTTTTTATCCAACTTCTTGTCAGATGTCATTAAATTGTCATTGTCTGTTACCTTGCAGTGTGGCTTACGAAGTTCTTGTACAGGAGTAGAAGTGTCAGCGCTACAATTTCCTTTTTGCCTGCACTCACAGTACTTCAGTCTGTCGTTTCCTTACAGGACTGACTCTTTTTTAACCATTTCTCCATTCTGTAAGGGTTAGTTTGGTTAAAACTAAGTAATACTATCTGTGAATCCCCGTAATCAGGCAGAGACAAGCTACAGTATGTCTCACTGGACACAGAAGGAATGAAGTGATTGCAGCACTGTCACTTAGGTCTGGATTGTGGATCACATGCTTCCCTCAGGGCCCCACTATTGCCGTATGTGACACAAGCCCCTCAGATATATGGGCTGAGTGAACTTACAAGTGTCAAATCATATATTAAATTCTTTAATGTTTGTAAAGTTAATTGTGTGGTTTGGGATTTTTTTATCTTTTTCTATTCTTTTTATATTTCCTGTGTTGTTACTTTGTTGTGACTTTGAGTTTGGGTGGGGTTTTAGATAAAAGTAATTCTAAATAGCAGTTCTAATATGTTCTGTACATACCCTCATGAGTTGTTATGCACAGCTCCTGGTTGCGTGCTGTCCTCTTTGAAGACCACTGTCTTTGTGTGCCAATTTTGTCTTGTCAGAGAAGTGTGAGGCTGGGAGAGGGGGTAGCTGTTTCTTTTTCAGTGAACACCTTTGGGCAAATACCACAGCTAAAATCCATCCGTAGAGGTTGATAAATGCTTTAGGTAAATCCTGTCATTCCTCACATCATTTTGAAGCATGGATTCTTTTTACCACTAGGAAGGTTGCCTTTCAGAGATAGTTTCTCGGTTAAGTCCTGAGGCAGGGTCACTCTGGGTCCTGCTCATGTGATAATATGGAGCAATGACTCATTGTTAAGTTTTGTTTAGGTCAGCACTACATGTGAAACAAAAAAAAAAGTACAGGTAATGTCCCAGTGATGTCACATCTGCAGAGGGGAAGTGCTAGAAATGGTTGGTCTCTGTGTGTTGAATTGATGTCATGGAGTATCATAGCAAACTGCTGGTATCTGCTGAATAGAAGTTGACGTGGAAAACTGCTGCTACCGTGGTTTTTCAATAAGACTTAATTTTCGGTGCCTCTTTTACGTTATGGTCACTGCCTGAGAGATGGCTAGAAAACGACACAGATACATTTTATTTTTCCATTTGTTATGAGGGGAAAGGTAGTTCTTTATTCTCCTTTTTACATAACTCTTCTCCCTTTGGCCCAAGGAAGTCTTAATTACATAGATCTTTGTTTTTACTTCATTGGTGCTGCTTTCTTACAGGTATTTTGTAGAAAACAAATAATTATATTAATGGATCATTACTTGGGTCTGATGTTGGTCGAAAACTGCTTTGCATGAGGTATGTGTGGAGACAAAAAAGAGACAGTTGATAATAAGTCTATTCTTTCTGTCTGCCTTGTAAATAACAGAGGTTTAGAGAGAATTTAGAAGTAATTCCTAGGCTGAAAATTTCTATTGATTTTCTGTCGTGTTAAACAATAGAGGTTTTTTTTTTTTTGTGTTGATACAAAAAGGTTTTCTTTAAACTGCTGTGTTACACAAAATATTATCACTGGAAGTACTAGACAAATGCTTATCTTTTTCAAGTACGAGAAAAGCAAGGGGACACTTTGCACCCAGAAGTGTATAATATTTTGATCTTGGCWTAAATATGTTCTTTTGGATCTTTGACTTATAAAAATAAAAGTACTGATTTTTTCTCTAATACTGAAAATACTTTATATCCTAGAAAACTGAGCCCTAAACCTGTAGCTCTTACTATGGGGTATGCTTTTGCTTTATGTTCCCCATCATTGTTACTGTTGGTTCAAATCCTTCAAATTTCTCAAGAAGCGAGAAGGTGCTTTGACCTAAGGACTGTTGCAGGTGTTGGGGAATTACAGGTGTTATATCCCATGCAGAGCTGGGTCTCTGCCTTTATTTGCATGTGTTTATGCAGAGCTTATTTATTACTCCACCTCCTATCTCCTTTGCAGACAAGAGCTTTAGGTTTCTGGCTTTCAGTGCTTTCTTTGTAGAGTTCGTGCCTCCAAGTTTCGGGTTGAAACTGTATGTGAAAGGAAGTGATAAAAGAAACATTGCTTTGGTAGCCCTCAGAGCCTGTCAGTCACTTRTCTTATGGCAAGTAAACAGGGAAGTTCTTTGCTATTCAGTAGAGATGCAGAACTATTTGTTAATCTTACCTAAATTTTAATATCTACTGTAATTCCATGAAGATGCCTGGGAGTATGTGCTGCGCAGGCTGAATTTGTAGTTCATACAGGTTTCACAACTGCATTAATGTGGATGATTGTAGTTGAAGTAAGCTCTTTCCAATATCGACTAACCTTGTCCTATGGTCCTTTTTGTGAGTTAATTTCAAACTTTTCATGCATTTATGTATGCTGCCTTAGTTTACTAAGATTTGATAAATGTTTCAGCAAGTCCTTGCTGTTTTCCTAGTTGTAAAATTACTTGTTCGTCAGTTTGTCTTTTCCCCTTTCCTTGTTCTGATCTAACTCTGTGTGATAAGGAAGCTTAGTAAGATATTGTTGATGGCATAGTCTTTGAATTTCATAYGACTTTTTTTTTTGTCCTGTATAACATGTCCTGTTAATCTCTGGTAGAAATCCTACATTGTCCTTCATGCATAGTATCACTAGAGCACCTCTAACTCAGTTGTGGTGAACTTTATTTTGAGGCCAATTTATTTTGAGAAACAGGGATTATGGAATAGCTCTTACTTTGCTGGTCCTTCTCATAAGCCTATTGGGTATTCATTAGCAGACTCTGAGCTTTGTTGGGAGCTAGCTGGCAAGAGAAGGGGCCTGTATGTTTTCTCTGATCGACATCAATGTCCGCATGTTAACCTGTTGGTTTTGATAAATAGAGACCTTAGATGATAGTTAGCTGATCTCTTTATAAATAATAAGAATTCGCATTWGCTGGGGTTTTTTTTGCATCCAACCCTATAGCAAATGGCATTATCCCCTGGACTTTCATTTTCCCTGTTTCATTCCCTTTGGTTTTGAATTTACACTCCTGTGAAGAGCATCAAAGAACTCAAAATTTTCCATCAGTTTTTCATTCCTAGAGGGTATCCAAGAGGTATTGGGTTCTAGTGCTAGGTGATGGTGGTTTAGGATAGTGYTGTGTTGCTGTGTTGACTGGAAGATCTTGAMGGTCTCTTCCAAACTTGATAATTCTGTGATTCTGTCTAATCAGTGTAATTCTTGAATTTTTTTTTAACATTTTCTTTTCTTTTCTGTTTTCTCTCCACCATTCTCTTCTGTAGCTGGTTTAGATATTTCTCATGCTTGGCAAGTTGACCAAAATATCTTACTCCAGTGTTAGTTTCCCCATGCTACCTTAGAAAATAGGCACTTCGTTTTGGTTGCCTCTGGCTCCGCAATTGAACCTGTATTAAGTGTGTGTGAACTGTTTTACTGCTGTATGGAATGCTAGCTTAATTAAAATCCTTATGGCTTAGTGTTTTGCATAAATTTTTGATTTGGTAATCCATACTATTATTGTCCTCTTCAAGCAAGCCATGTCCTGCATGGAGGTACTTGATTCTGTTCCCCTCCTTTATGGTTGTGTAGGATTTACACATTTTTAGTGACTTTTGATATACTGTAACTTAAGCTGGTATTTGCTTGTGTTGCTACATGCTGAGTTTTCTTCTATATATATTCGTTTATAGTTAGTGCTGTCTTCTGTAGTCCCCCTGATATGTATGTACGGTGCTCTGCTGAGAAATACAGTTGTTTTATAATGGTGTGATTTACTCACGTTTTAAGATAAGGCAGTTTCCGTGTACAAAAACTCTATTAGAATGAAGATGTCTTAGGAAAACTATCATGGGATGCCCTTAATTTCTGGTGTCATTTAATCTCTGGTCATATATTGTTGCACTGTATTTGTAACCTGCTTTATGGGCAAATGAGGTTAGTGTTCTAGCACCATGCCTAATGTAACACTTCGATGAAAGAAATTGCAAATTTGGGAGCAGCCTTGATGTTTTCCAGTTTTCCCCTCAGCAAGTGCAAGGAACCAAGTGGCAATGTGTTTCTCCATACCTTGCCCTTCAGAGCAAGAAAACTTCACTATGGTCTCTTTGCCCCTCTTCATTTCAAGGTTGCTGGTTGCAGATGGCTGATGGAGGTGCACTCTATAGGAGTCTGTTTATGAATAGCTTCATTTCTTCTTCACTGGCACAGTTTTGTTGGTGGCAGCAAAAGCAGAGGAATGGTTTTGCTTTGTTTTGCAGTTTAAAAATGTTGTCAATTAAGTATATTCTTATATGATCAATCTACCGGTCCCCACTCACCTGTAGCYGATGGTCAGCCAGATGATTTGTACTGGGAGAGACCAGCTTTATTTTGATACAATTTTGGCTTTAACATTTTCAATTCTGGCTCTCTTTTTACTCTGCGTTTTAAGCATTTTGGTCAACATGTACATAATTTGAAATTATTTTGCAGTGTGGTGTTTCTCATGATGTCTTTGAAATACAGTATTAATCTAATCCGGTATTTTACTGAAGTTTCAAACTCGTCTACTCTGTGAAGTTCTAGAAAAACAAATGCTGTAAAATGGTGAATGAACATAAAATAGGTATCTGATTAATGTTTGTTCAAATTATGTTGAATCTGTAAGATGAATATGCAGATGAAATATTATAGTMGTTCAAGTGTATGCCAAGGAAAGTGCTTTGGCACAAGTTATACCTAACACCTCTGACAAATTCAGAATTGTCTGCATGTGAAAATTTAGTGCTCGTCTTTTAACAAAAAAAACACAGTCTGTGTGACTTTTTGGTTTCTTTTATTTTGTCCTTTTAAGGAATACCACTGATTGAAAACAATCTTTACTTGGGCAGGTCTTTGTGAAGTAGACTAAACTGTTAGTTAATATGGCATTTGAGGTAGCTAAGCAGGGATTTTGACAGGGATGAAGCTCAACAGTTTGTATGGGTACAAGGCATTTCTACTGCTTTTATTTCCTGTGARTGACTCTGCAGTATTAATTGGAATGGTGTTGCTTTATCTGTATTTTGGCTTCACAGAGGGTATCTAATTATTTAAATTCTTATTTCCTATTTATTTTTAACTTTATTCAACTCAGCCTAGTCAGCTGCCTCCATTTATATGCTGCACATTTGTCTGATCTAACATAACAGTTGAGTTACAGGTAAAGCTAAGGCAACCTCTTTTTTTTTTTTCTTTAAACCCTGGTGTCTTAGCAATTATGTAATATCCTATTAACTTGTCATTGCAGCCAATCAGAATCTGATTCTGGATCAGCATCAGCTTCTGGATCTGGTTCAAGCTCTGGAAGCAGTAGTGATGGAAGTAGCAGCCAGTCAGGCAGCAGTGACTCTGATTCTGGTTCAGAGTCAGCCACTCAATCAGAATCAGAGTCTGATGCATCTAGAGAGAAGAAACAAATTCAGTCTAAACCACCAAAAGTTGGCGGATCTGAGGTAAACAAGATACGTAAATGAACTCTTTGGTGAGGGGTGGCAGGGATATATTAAAACAATCCTTTGAAGTTACTTTCAAGAGCAGTGTGAGGTAATGAAGTTTTCTTAATTATATTTTAACTTGATTGGGTTAGTGAATGCATGTGCTTTGCTGCCTTAAACATTTGTCAAGTTACTCATGTGTAGGTACTTTAATTTGTTCTTTTAAAATTCTGACATTTGTGAGTGTTTTGAGTTAAAAGCCTACCTAAATTTCATCATACAGTAGCGTGCATTTATTTCCTGGAACTTGGAGAAGACAAAGACACACACATAATGTTATTTCTAAATTCTGTTTTTACATTTTTTTTCTCTAATACTTGGTTTCATTGTATCAATAAATAATTTTATAAAAAATTCAAGTTTACTTACAGTTAGCTTTCTTTATCAATAAGTGAGCTAAATGCAGGAGAAAACGACATTTAGAAATCTATTCTATCCAGTGAGTCAGAATTAGCTGCACTGTCCTATGTTAATGGACTGGTAAACTATATTTTATGAAAGATAGTTGTAGATAGTTACCCCAAAATTGAAAACCTGTTAAGGATTCTCTGTTAAATTTTTTCCCATGTATTTCAGTATTATTGTATGAAACAAAATCGTAGAAGTTAAGCAATCTGAAAGAATTTATTCATGTGAATTTTAAAAAGTTCTTTATAGTTTTGCCCTAACAAAAACCATTGTTAGATATGTTGCAGTAATTAGCATATAAAATTCTGTGATTACCGTATAACATTCTGTTTTGTAGAGATCTGCCTACTTTAGAAAATTTTATTATTAGTTAATGCAGTATTTTTAATGCAATTTTTTTAATTGATAAAAATAAGATGCTGTTTAGGAAAAGTAAATATATGGCAAACTGGAGACTTTCAGTATGTTTAGCTGATTCTTGCATCTCTCCTTCTGTTTAGTTTTGGAAGTCTAGCCCAAGTATACTTGCTGTGCAAAGATCAGCAGTGCCCAAGAAGCAACAGCAACAACAAAAGGCAGCGGCAGCCTCATCAGACAGTGTTTCAGAAGAGGTGATTAATATAATGTAGATTTTTTAAATATACACATGCTTGTCTCTTTGTCTACATTGGAATAAAATTATATGGAGCAACTTAAAATTCTCTGAGTGTGCATAGAAGTCTGGGGTTAGTTTATAAAGTTAACATTCAGGTAACTGACATTTTTATAAGGAAARGTAAACCTTAGTAAACTTATTGTTTTCATGTGATTTGTCTCAAAATTATAGCAGTCATGATTCTGTTCTGTTTTTAGGTAGCTGTTCTGTATTGTCTGGACAAAGTTTTCAAGCCACACAGTACTGACTTACATTTTTGGCTTCTTGAGTTTTGTGAAGATAGATAAAATCCTGAAACATTTTTTCATGTTTGTATAAGGTATCTGCTGTGGTTTTCAGATATTTCATATGAAGTAGAAGAAGTTTTTCTACAAGTAGAAAACTTGTACAAATTTGTACAAGTTTTKTAAGTTACTACAAAAAAAATCTTGTATTTTACGAATGAGGCCTGTATTCCAGGTATTTCAAAACCCAAATCATAGGCTAAAGAAATGTTGACTTTGTGCAGTAGCATCATCTTTTCTTAGTCGGAAATATGAAATGGAATTTATTTTTAAAGCAGTCTTTTTGTCCTGTATTACAAAGACATTGCCATGTAGTCACACTCATTTTGTTTGGATTTCTGGTTTCGTCTGAGGCAGCAGTTCGTCTTTTAAACACAAAAMTTAATAACCTATCATTAAAATACTGATTTAGGACTCTCAAGCACTCTCTTAGTGAAAGATACTATTCAGGATTAATTCTAAATCTTGAGTTTAAGCCAATGAGATTTGCCTTAGGAAAATCTAACTTTAAGAGAGTTCTTGTTTTTTCTTCTAGTGTAAAGAAAGAAAGAGCATGCTATTCTCAAAATTTTCTTAAACTGATGTTTTTTGTGAACAAGTATGGAAAGTGATAAAGCTCTCRAGAGTAGGAGATTTCGTTAGGGTTTTGATAGAGCCATCATCTTGATTAATGTGGAGCAGCTCACATAATAACTGTTTTTATGTAGGCACAATGTTATTTTTTTATGATGGGTTTTTTTTTTTTTGTGGTGTTCTCCAGAGCAGTGTTGCAAAGTATATTCACAGATGGATAAATACAAAAACAATAGCAGTCTTTTAACAGATAGATTGCAAGGGATGAAGAGGGTAAAACATGAATAATATGCCTCCAATTTGAAAGTGAAAGCTGATTTATCTTTTTACAAGCTACTTGTTAGAAATACTTAATTCTTTTTTTGATGGTGAATTGTGTTTGGTTTTTTCCCTTCACCTGCAGGGCTCCTCAAGTAGTGAAAATTCAGCAGATGACTCATGCAGTGAAACCAAGAAGAAAAAACATAAAGAGTAAGATATTTTCATAACTAATAGCAGACATTTTTTATAATAGAGACAGATGCTGGTAACTTATGCTTCATTTCCTTACCTTGAAATACTGAAGTTCTCTTTTTAATCTGTCTTGATCTTCCATTTCCAATTTTGTAATTTTTAAAATAAATCCTCAAATTAACATCTCTGTCAGACTAGTTTCTCAGCAAAAGAGTCTGCAATATTGTTTGGAAACATTCATCAGTGCTTTTATTTCTAAAATACTTCGTAGTGGTTTATTTTTGAGTCCCTAAAAATTCTTGTGGAGATAGGAAATTACTTAAATAGGTTGTCTCACAGCAAATTGAAGTTAGAATCCCTTAGTTATTGCCAGATGGCTTTTGTCTGAATTTTTATGGAGCTTCTTCTGTTTCCTTTTTTATGTTTAAAAGTTACTATGTTTTTATAGTAAATAATTTTATTGAATTGTTAATTGAAATATTATGATTGAATTTTCCTGGATAGAGCCAGAGTTTGAATTAAGTTACTGTACATCATCTTTTCTTGCACAAAGTAAAATATCTCATTTATGCAGAAGCAAGGAGGTACTGTCACTCAGTCACTTGTTGTACCTTGCCTGGCTGTGAAGCATTGATGTGAGAGTTTAGTGGAAGCTTTTGGGAGCAGCAACACTCCTGGGTTGCTGCAATTCAGGTTCTTCTGTATTTCTCAAATGTTTCTCTATTATTTTTCACTTGTGTCAAAGTTGCTGATTCTTTGCATGAGCCACAGAGACCATAGGCATTAGACAATATGGAACTTTCCAGAATATAGCATTATAGGACTTCATGATTTGACCATGTCTGACTTCTGATTAATATGTATCTCTGCAAGTAGTACTTAAGAAGTTGACTTGTTAAGTACTTTGTTTTCATAATGTCATGTTAACCCATTTCTTCTTGCCGAAATTTGTACAGAAATTCAATTTTTTGTTGGTTTCAATTTTAAATCTACCTCTTGATAACAAAAAACTTAGTCCAAATCCCTTTGATGCCACTAGGCATTTTTTTACTTACCTAGTGTTCACTGATGACAATTTCTGTCTCATCAGCTGGCATAATGTTACAAGTTTTTTAGTTCTGTGAGGAGTGTTGAAATTACAGCAGATCCCTTGTGGATGTATAACTGTTCTAAAAGATGCAACAACATTAAATTACTGTTTTGTCTTTCAATATGTACAGCGAAGACTGGCAAATGTCAGGATCAGGGTCAGTATCAGGAACTGGTTCTGATTCTGAATCTGAGGAAGACAGGGAGAAAAGCAGCTGTGAAGAGAGTGAATCTGACTATGAGCCAAAAAACAAAGTCAAAAGCCGGAAACCTCCAAGCAGGTAAGAAGTTGGGCATTTGGATGCTCCAGTACTATTTTTAATAAGCAGTTGAGTACTCTACATGCTGTTGAAAGCAGTAATACAGGGGGGAAAAGTACTTTGAAAAGATACATAATATGATAATGTACTAATGCTTTCTAGAGAATACCTTTTTCTGTCTACTTTAAATGAAAGCAGAGTAGTTGAACATTCATTAAATAGATCTATTCAGAAAGCAATGCAGAAGATTTATTGTTGTCCCTGTTGAAACATCGTTGTTGTGTCATATATTATTGTCTTCAAGAATTAAGCCAAAAGGTGGGAAAAAGAGTGCAGGACCAAAAAAGAGACAGCTTGATTCATCAGAGGATGATGATGAGGAAGAGGAGGAGGATGATGATGATTATGATAAGAGGGGATCTCGTCGCCAGGCAACAGTCAACATTAGTTATAAAGAAGCTGAGGAAACCAAGACAGATTCTGATGATTTGCTAGAAGTTTGTGGGGAAGATGTCCCACAACCTGAAGAAGACGAATTTGAAACTATAGAGAAATTTATGGATAGTCGAGTTGGCCGTAAAGGAGGTACTTTTTTTACAAGTGTTTTTAAGTTTCTTGTGTCTATCGTGGTGCACATAAACAAATCTTTGCTGTAGGTTGAACAGCAGTAGTTTTAAAATTATCAAAACATCATACTGTTTTACCTTTCATATTCATAAGAATGCTGCTACTCCCATCTAAGTATTGCAGAGAAAAATACAGAAAAATTGTATATCTAAGTAGAAAATCAAAATTAGGTTGAAGATAGCTCTGTATTGCATAAATGCACACCATATTGTTACGACATTGTACAGGTCACTGATACTTGATCAGTATCAATTATATACAATAAAGTGGAGAAAGACTAGATGGAGGAGTTGACTAATAGTCTGAAACTGAAAGATGGTGTTGCAAGGCTGAATCACTGAATTCATGATTTCAGTTACTGCACTACACATACAGAACAGCATGTGGAATGGCTACAAAAAATGTGTCTAGAATTGCAATGCCATCTAGCAGTTTTGCTTTGTATTTGAGTCTGTRAGTTAAAATCATAGACTCATAGAATGGTTTTGGTTGGAAGGGACCTTAAAGATCAGCTAATGCCAGCTCTTCTGCCATTGTCAAATTCACATTCCTCTACACAAGTTTGTTCCAAGACCTATCCATCCTCTGGCCTTGAACTCTTCCAGGCATGGGGAATCAGCAACTTCTCTGGATGTGACTAGGCAACCAGTTATGGTGCCTCACCACCCTCATAGCAAAGAATTCTTCCTAATACCTAATCTAAACCTACTCTCCTTCAGTTTGTAGCCATTACCCCTTGTCCTACCACTGCCCTTGTCTAAACCTTCCTTCCTTGCTCTCCAGCCTTTTAACCTTCTTTAGGTACTAAAAGGTGCTATAAGGTCTCCACACAGCCTTCTCTTCTTGCATAACAGTCCCAACTGTCAGCCTGTCTTCACAGCATAGCTGTTCCAGCTCTCTTATCATCCATCTTGATGGCCATCTTGATGGCCTTCTCCAGATATGGTCCAGCAAGCCCCTGTTCTTCCCCCTCTCTGGTGGGGGCCCCAGAGCCTGGGGTCTTAGTTTTTGTCCCTTTCTCAAAAACAAGGTTTATGTTCCCGCATTTCCAGTTAGTGAACTTCCCCAGACCATCATGACTTCCGAAACAATATGGTAGTGGCTTAGCTACCTCCTCCGCCAGTTCCCTCAGGACCTGTTGATGTACCTCATCAGATCCCTTGGATCTGTGCGCCTTCAGGTTCTTTAATTGGTCTCAAACCTGATCTTTTCCTACAGTGGGTGATTCTTCCTTCTCCCAGTTCCTCCCTGCCTTTGTCTCCTCTGGTGTGGCTCAGACGCTTGCTGGTGAAGACTGCAGCAAAACCGTTGTTGAGTACTCCCCCTTCTACTTGTTGCGAGTAACTGGTTCTCCCTGAGGGCCCATACTAGGCTCTCAAAAACAAATTAAAAAACCCCACCCAAACCCTGAACCCCTTGCACTTTGGGGGCTACCTTTCTCCATTTTTTACACCTAGTGTCTGAAGTTCTTGTCACCTCTCAGAACTTACACTCTTCTTTCTGTYAAATTCCCTCTCCCACTCTATCCTATATTCTAGCGTGTCCTGCTGCAGTGCTTAGTGTTACTGCTGTGGGAGCCTTGGGAGCTAAGTTTCTTTTATTTGTCCGGCCCAGGTGATGTTGCTGCTTCTGATTCTTTTTGGTGTTGCCTCTTTGTGACTCTATCTGCCCCAGCAGCTTGCTGGGCTCTTTTCCTTATCAACACCACTGAGATTAGCTCACTTGGTTAGAGCAGGTAACAAAATTCGTTTAGGAATGAGATTTATAGTGTCCCTGTCAGTAGGTTTTTAATGTCTTAAGACTGACCAGACATAACATCAGATGTCTTTTGTATGCTCAGAGATAGGAGAAGTGTAACAGATGACAAGCAGTGTCAGTGGAGCATTCCCTAGTGATTGCTTTAAAAAACAGGAGTATTGATATTCTCATGAGGGAAGATATTGCAGATTAGGTGTAGAAGTTTTGGTTGCTTTTTTGATTCTCTTGACTACTTGTGCATATGTTAACGTATCTACATCATAATTTTTCAAATAGTAGTAATGGCATGAGTGCAGTAGATGCTAGTCAAGTATATGCTCATCTAAAATTACCACCAGTTACTTTCTCTACCACATTTCTAACTGGTTAACTTAGGACAATGCGCACTTACTCAAGGCATGCTATGTGTTTTCTGTTTCAGCCACAGGTGCTGCCACCACCATATATGCAGTTGAGGCAGATGGTGACCCAAATGTTGGGTTTGAAAAGTCAAAGGAGCCAGGAGAAATACAGTATCTTATTAAATGGAAAGGTTGGTCCCACATCCATAACACTTGGGAAACTGAGGAAACACTGAAGCAACAAAATGTTAAAGGAATGAAGAAACTGGACAATTACAAGAAAAAGGATCAGGAAACAAAACGATGGTGAATCTTCTTATGATACGTATTTTGAAATAATATAGGTGCTTTGTTGTGTTTCTGATACCTGTTACCTGGCTTTGAGGACATAATTTTGCGTGTCTGTGCAATGGGAAGACAAAACCTTTGCAAGCTGAAGCCCCTTTTCATGTTCCTGTAACATAATTCTCTGAACCTGATTTGTGTGTATGTGTGTGTGTGTGTATGTGTGTCACAAATGGAGTTTTAACAAGATGGGCAATGTTTCAAAATAAATAATTTTTGCGTTATTCTTTGATTGGAGTTCTTCAGGAATTGCTCCTAGGATCAGTGTTTTCTCGATGCATTAGCCATTACAGGTTACTTGGCAGAATGCAGTTTTTTTGGCTGAAACCTGAGGCTGAAGCCTGAGAACAAAAACATGAAGAAATACATGCATTTGAAAGTCACCTTTTGAGTGTTCACTTTTATTATCATGTTTAATATAGTCCATTAATGCTGGTGGGATTTTTAGCAACTAATCATAAGATGAATAAGCCKCCCTGAATGCAGTTCCAGAAAAATAGCCTGTAAAGTGTACTGTTTATTCAGAGACACAGCTGCTACAACTGCCAGTAGTACTAGTCAAGCAAGTAATGGGAAAAACTTATTCTCAACAATAATTTTCAGTCATTAATGGTGAGTTACTTAGGCCAGATGCAGCCATTTTGTAGTAGGAATTTTTAAATTGTTTCTTCAAAAAAGCTTTCCCAGCAGGATTCCTGGGATGATTACATTCAGAGTTGCTGAATTTTCTTCGTTTTAGAACTGTATGGTGTAATAAGTGTTGTAAATTAATTCCCACCACAGGCTGAAAAACGCTTCTCCAGAAGATGTCGAGTATTACAACTGCCAGCAGGAGCTTACAGATGATCTACATAAACAATATCAGATAGTGGAAAGAATAATTGGTATGTTACAAACTTGTGGACAGAAAACAGTGTCAGGGTTTGAATGTTCTCAATTCTCTCATATTTATAGTTAATAAGTGCAGAATGTTGRTATCACAAACATTTTAATCCTGAACAAAACTTAAGGCACATAGAAGAGCTATCATACTGTCTGTATGTGTCTAGCTTCTGTTGTATTATTACCTAAAATGAATGTTTTCATAAGATACAGAAGAAAATTCTGATCAGATCTCTGATTCATTTCTGCAGCTCACTCAAATCAGAAATCAGCTGCTGGTTATCCAGACTACTATTGTAAGTGGCAGGGTCTGCCTTACTCCGAATGTAGCTGGGAAGATGGAGCTCTCATTGCCAAAAAGTTTCAGGCACGCATTGATGAGTACTTCAGCAGAAATCAGTCCAAGACCACTCCCTTTAAAGATTGCAAGGTGACTGTGTATACACAATGGGTTTATAATCAGTTCTAATGGGTCTGACTGGGTGGGATAGAGTTAATTTTCTTCAGGGCGGTCTCTGTACCTGTGACCTAAGTGTGACCTATTTGTGACCTAAATGATTTTGTTAACACGGGTTGTTACTGTTGCTGAACAGCACTTTGACAGTGTCAGGGCCTTCTCTGTGTAGTGTTGTATCATTCCCACCATAAGTAAGCTGGGAGGGAATACACCAGTACAGCTGATACCCAACTGACCAAAAGAGTGCTCAGTGCCATTTAATGTCATACTGAGCAAGACTGAATGGGCAGAGTAGGGGCTGGCTGTTTCCTGAATGGATATCTGCTGGTCATCGGTCTGCTGGTGAATTAATGTGTGACTCGCGTTCTGCCCTTTGCTTTGTTGTGATTGGGTGGGTGTTTTTCATTCACCCAGTAGCTGATTTGACCTACAATTTTTTTCTCACTTTTGCCTTTTCAGGTCTTTCACTTGTCCCTTTGGGGTGGGAATTGAGTAAGCAACTGGGTGGGAACTTGGCTGTTGGCCAAGTTCAAGCCACCACATCAGTTGCAGTTGTAAAAATATGTTTGTTTTTTTTTTAATCCAGATATAAAATGCATATTATGAATTTTTTGGAAGTTTTTTCAGATTAGCAATAATTATACATAATAGGATGTATGGACAATAGCCCTACTGAAAATAGGTTTTTGTAGATGTCATTCRCCTCCATTATTTGCATTCAGAAATGGGTTTGTTTAGTATTGTAGTTTATTTTAAAAGGAAACTTTGAGTTAGTATCATTCATGTTGTGAGATTTAGATTAGCAATCAAATTAGTTTCAAATTGCAAATTACTTGGTGTTTTTATATGGCCTAGTTTTCATTGATGGCTAAAAACTAGAGWTGATGACCCTAGTAAATACCTTCTGTTACTTTTTCAGGAAGACCTTTCGGTAACTGCAAACAGTAGTAGGACTGATGATCAATTTGCTTTTCATAGGTTCTTAAACAAAGGCCACGGTTTGCAGCACTAAAGAAGCAACCTTCTTATATTGGAGGATATGAAAGTTTAGAGTTAAGAGATTATCAGTTAAATGGGTTGAACTGGCTTGCTCACTCATGGTGCAAGTAAGTATAGTCTCAAATTTATTTGTAAATTGCAAGCATTTGTGAAGTATTGAAATGGATTTTGTTTGTTTTATTGAAGAAGGAGACTATCATACGGTAAGCTCAAAGCAGTGGTCTGTGGGGACTGGTTTTGCTTTAAGTAGTACCAAATGACCATTGTGTGGTCATTCTCAAAAAAAAGAGCTAAGATCTGTCATTACTTTGCTTTTCGTTTCAATGGGATAAATCATATTTTTAAAAAAGAAAATAAGAAAAGAGTAAAACTAGAAAACCCAAACACTCTTTTCTGGAATGCCAACATCAGTGTTATACTTCTAAAATTAGACTCGAGGACTACTTGCAAGCTTTTTTTGTTAAAAAAAGTAGGAGGGATTGGAAATATTTTTATGGAAAAGTAATATAAACAGATTTCTTCAAAATGTATAGTAGCAAATCTTGAAAAACTTCTATTGGTGGGTTTTGTGCTCAAAAGATAATAATTTCTTATCATCGTAACTTCCCCCCTCTCCACACCTCCCCTAAATAGTTTTGTTTCTTTTTTTTTTTTTTAGAGGGAATAGCTGTATTCTTGCAGATGAAATGGGTCTGGGTAAAACAATACAAACAATTTCTTTTCTGAACTATGTATTTCATGAGCACCAATTGTATGGGCCTTTCTTGTTGGTTGTGCCACTTTCTACCTTGACGTCTTGGCAAAGAGAAATTCAAACCTGGGCTCCTCAGATGAATGCTGTAGTTTACTTAGGAGATATAACTAGCAGAAATATGGTGAGTATTTCTGCTGTCATTGGAAAGTCTTGTATGTAGACAAGATTGACTTCATATTCTTATTATCTGTTTAGCAAATACTTGCTGAAACCTTTCAAATGCAGATTGAAAGCTTAGATTGTGATCTCCTGTTAATGTTTGTGAGAGATTTCCTTTCTGCTTGATAGTGAACAGAATTAAAAGTTTTGTCTTGCATTTGAAAATCAATTATCTTCTGCCTTGTGATTATTTAGGTGGATATAGTATAGAGAATAAGTATGAAAGAAAGCCGGTCATGATCTTAGTTTATTTCCTGAAAGGTTGTTTGTTTGTTTTCTTAMYGTTGGTAATCTTGTGTGTATATGTATAGTGTACATATATATATGTATGTTTGCATATATATTTATATATACGTATTTATATATATCAAATGTTACATATGTGTGCGTTTGCCTTCCCTTTTGTTGTATTATTTTGTCCTATTAAATGTCTACATCCTTGCAGTACTTAAATTGATTCCAGTCAGCAAGACCTTTTTTCTGCAGCTTATAGTTTACTTGATTCTTTTTGTAGATAAGAACTCATGAATGGATGCATCCACAGACCAAACGATTGAAATTTAACATACTTCTAACAACATATGAAATTTTGCTAAAGGATAAGGTAATTGCACTTCTGGGGGGAGATAATAATTTCCCCAATACACAGTTCTCTTTACACTTTCATTTGGTTTATAACCCATTATGTTTACAGAAGGTCTGATAGTTTTTGGTTTTAGAAGTACAATAGTGTGTGGTTTGGGGTTTTGGTTTTTATTTCTTGTGGGGGGTTTTCTTATTTTAAGCACTTCTGGATTTTATGTATGTGTGATGAGGCCATCAGTCTTTTTTCTTTTTGTGAGGTGCGTAACACTTAATTTTCTTCAGTTTGCTTGAGAGTCTCATTAGTGTTATCTATCCCTCCCACCTTCAAGCTCTGCTTCTTTGCAGACCACAATCAGGGAACTGAAAACAAACCCAATCCTTAGCCCCAAATATGATACAAAACTGGGCAATTCCATATAGTTTTTCAGTGATATTGCCCAGACAGTAGTATATGTATATGTGTTAATACTATCTGTGTAGTGCTAACATACAGAGTTATTGTTAATACCCATAACAGTGGAAGTTGTTACAGATATTCAAGAAACCGAACATTTTTGCTTTGTTTTATTTGTATGGGAAGAAGTAAATAATAATTTTTTATCCTGCCATGTAAAAAAGTGTGGGTCAGACTTCTGGGCATTTTTTAAAATAATAAATTTAATTTTTACTTTCTTGGGATGGCTACACAGCTTTTCATTTAACGAGGCAAGTGTAAAAGTCACAATTAGTGCTAAAAACATACAGCTATCAATATTTTATTTAAATAAACCAGGAAGTGATTGTGTTTCAAGCTTGATAATATAATGTGGGAAATTATGTAATGTGATTATTTGTATAACATTTCCCCCCTTCTCTATTTCTTTTAAGTCATTCCTTGGTGGTCTGAATTGGGCATTCATAGGAGTTGATGAAGCTCATCGTTTAAAAAATGACGACTCTCTTCTGTACAAAACTTTAATAGACTTTAAGTCTAACCATCGTCTTCTTATTACTGGAACCCCTCTGCAAAACTCCCTTAAAGAGCTTTGGTCTTTATTGCACTTCATCATGCCAGAAAAGTAAGAGTTTTTTGTCAAGTTTCTTATGGCAAAGTAGTGCAGTGATTTGAGAATCTGTAGAAAGAGGCAATTGTACTGAAAGATAGCTTAAATATCTTATATAAAGTAAATGCAGATATCTTTTCACGCTGCTTTAGGTAAGCAATGCTGGTAGCAGTTGTCACCTTTTTCCATTTGCAAAAATAATAGATTGATATATAGGTCAGAACCTGGGAAAAAGGCTTCATCTTAGTCTAAGAGGAAAACCATATAAATTTGGGGGAAGAAGAATGGAATCTTTCTGGTCTTCAGTACTATTAATGAAAACAAACTTGTATCAAGATGGCAAATACCCTGCAAATGAATCAGATATCTGGTTCTCCCATATGTTTTGTGTACATTAAGCTCATTGTATTGACTTGATTTTRTACTGACCTATTTAAACGTAAGGTAAACTAGAGCTCATGTGTGAAAGCACATGTTCCTTGTCAGACAACTTGTAAATGCCAAGTACTATAGCTCTGTTTAGTAGTTTAGTGGCTTCTCAGAACATTACAGGCAAAGCCACTGAGGTTGGGTAGCCATTATGCATTTGTTTTAGCATAATATCTGTTCTTCTAGTCTATTAGCAGAGATGATAGCTACACTTCAGCTAGACTGTACAAGCTGCAAGACATATTTTAAGTAGATTCTTGTTCTCTTGCACACTCTCTTGCTTTTTATGCTGTCTTGATAAAATGTGAAAATGCAGTTTTCTGTAACCATTAAACAAGTGATCTTGCAGGAAAAGAAGTTTGCATTTGCATTGTGAAATCAGAAGTTTTCATTCTATAGGTATTTTTGGAGAATTCTATTTTCCAAGATTTTCTTCTTCTGCTGTTATTTTCTGTTCTTCTATTTACAGGCACAATATTTGGGATTTCTTGTGATGTGAAAATTCAGAAATTGGATAAAACAGAAGGGAGTGGGGAAGATATCTAAATGTAGATGTGCTTTTGTGGTATATTTATATATGTTCTGTGCTTGTGTTACCTTTCTTTGTGAATTTTGCTTCATCAGATCATTTAGTGTATGTCACTATTTTGCACTCATACTTTGTTATGTTGAAGGTTTTCCTCATGGGAAGATTTTGAAGAGGAGCATGGCAAAGGGAGAGAGTATGGTTATGCAAGTCTTCACAAAGAACTTGAACCATTTCTGCTGAGAAGAGTTAAAAAAGATGTAGAAAAGTCTTTACCTGCTAAAGTTGAGCAAATTTTGAGGATGGAAATGAGTGCATTGCAGAAGCAATACTACAAGTATGGACCAACTCTTCATATATTGTGCTGGTTCAGTGATATATCTATGTACAATTCGTTGAATTACAGTGGTTTTTATATACTGTATGGAAGTTGAGGCTTCTATAGGGTTTCATAGTGATAAAATTCTGTGAGGCAAGGGCTTAGGAATTATGTTGGTCTAATGCCTATTCATGTAGTTTCTTTTGTATGGTATGTTTATATATTCTTTGGGAGATGCTTTTTTTCTTTAGCTTGTTTATAGTTTGAGAGATTACATCTGTCTTGCTTCCCCATATCATTTGGAATCACTAATATTGTACATCTTATTTCATAGGTGGATTTTAACCAGGAATTATAAAGCCCTCAGCAAAGGTTCAAAAGGCAGTACCTCAGGCTTTTTGAACATCATGATGGAACTCAAGAAGTGTTGTAACCATTGCTACCTCATTAAACCACCAGATGATAATGAATTCTATAATAAACAGGAGGCCTTACAGGTACTGTCACCCTTTTTAATTAAAGAGTGAAGTTTTACATCCGTAATTTTTACGGAATTTTATAGTGCTCTGGCAGCTCATTAGTTCTCACTGAAGTCTATTAAGGAAACCCAGGTTTTCTGCAAAATGTATATCTTGGTTTTTTACAGGGGGATATTTTTTGTTCCTTAATTTGATACGAAAATTTGATCAGATTAGAGATTTATCAGTTAGAGAATTCACTAAATAAATATGCCCAGTTTTAATTATATATTATTGTATGGATGTTTTAAACTGCAAAATTCTTCAGGAAAGTCAGAATTTGTCTGTTCTCTGCTCGCAGCACTAAGAAGAAGAGCAAACTTCAAATGAATGTCTAACGAACCGCAGTGTGTATTAGTGTTGACATGAAATTATTTTGCAAAACATTTTTCTTGCTTTTTGTAGCATTTAGTACGTAGCAGTGGGAAACTAATCCTTCTTGACAAGCTACTAATTCGTCTGCGAGAACGTGGCAACAGAGTCCTGATTTTCTCACAGATGGTGAGGATGCTGGACATCCTGGCAGAATATCTGAAATATCGTCAATTTCCTTTTCAGGTAAGAAGCTTGCTGGTACTAGGAGCTGAGAAGCTTTGATCTTGAATATAAAAAAATCCTTTTGTTTACTGTGAAGGGGTTAGAGCACTGGAACAGATTGTTCAGAGGTGACAAAGTTTCTGTCTTTGTGGAGGTCCAAAAGCTACCTGGATGTGACCTTGGGCATCATACTTTAGCTGTCCCTGCCTGAGTAGGGGGTTTAGACAAGATGGCTCTCAGCTGTCCCTTCAACTTTGTGATTATATGACCTTTACCCCTTCGATTAGGGAGACAGAGAAGAAAACTCATTCTTTTCCTAGAAAGGGACTGCCTCTATGAGAAACGGCACTTTGAAGTGAAACAGATGAATTTAGAATTATGTGAGGTGTTAATTTATGTTTCTTTTTCCTTCATGTAACAGTTTTGGCAGCTCAGAATTCAAGTTGCTCTGATTTTGAATACAGTGTAAGAATTACTTTTTAACTGTATTTCTCAATCTCTGTAGAGACTTGATGGATCTATAAAAGGTGAATTGAGGAAACAAGCACTGGATCATTTTAATGCAGAAGGATCAGAGGTATAGTATTTTTTTCCTGTTTAATTTTTTTGCAGTAAGTATAAAAAGACATTGCACAGAAAAGGATGGCTGAAAAAGTGAGAAATATATCAATAAGTTTAAAAATTCATTGCCACTGCCTAGAGTATAAAGTTTATATAACCTTTTTTTTTAAAAAGAGGTTAGGTAAAAAACACATGAATTAGGAAAATGATAGCTGATTGCTCTTATAAATGCTGCAGAATTCTAACTCCACCTTCGTTCTTGTATAAAATTTAACAATGTTTGCAAGAATGCTGAACTTAAACAAGCAGTTAGTATCCAAAAATCCTTTGGCAATGGGCAGAACTAACTTCATATATCTTTGCACAAACAATCATATTTTACTTGTTTCAAATACAATTTCTTGATTTCTTGCCCCCTGTTTACATGCTGTGGAAAAAGAATAGTAAAGAACTGATTTCTAGCAATTGTGAGCAACCTGTGAATATATAGGCATCTGTTACGATTGTTTAGATTCTGGACAGAAATATTTGTACYGTATTTAGCACTCCTATTATGCAAGTCATGCCATACCTTTGATCAGCTTAAATCTTTTGTCCTACATTGGCGCCTTTGGGGGAGGGGAGGTAGTTTTGTTGGTCATTGGTTTTGGGGTTTAGTTTGTTTGGTTTCTTTAACTGGTATTTGAAGATAGCATTTGTTAGTTGCTGCTGAGCGTGTTTCTGCTTTATGGAGGGAGAAGGACCGAACTCTGTTAAATATAAAAGCTAACTCTCTTTCAAATTTCTTGCATAGACATAGTTGACATTTTATGAAATCTTTGCAGTTCCACTGTACCTTTTTTGAGATGAAGAGGAATTTAAAGTGTGCATTTTTAAAATTGAGTCAAACTATGTATTTGTGCAGAAAAAAAAACCCAGTGCTCTCAGTTTTATTTATTATTTATTTCTTAAAATTTCATAGCATTTTGGAAGGGATTTTGTTTTTATATTGCTGAACTAAGGACAACCTGGAAATGTAGGACTCTTTCCTGGCTTTGGTGGTTGTTGTTTCCTGTAACTGGATTTAAAATTGGGTTTGTTTGGGATTTTTTAAACCTGATTTACATTAGCTTGAATTTCAAATATTGGTTTTTTGCATGTCTCAAAATTTTTCTGCAGTCTTTCATAGTTACCTCTGATTCAATAATTTTATATTGTCTATGGGGTTTTTTCACTTTGCTGCATACCTATTTTCATACTGTTCATGAATATGTTGAACAGCATTGAACCTGTCAGAACATTTTTACTTCCTGTCTCTTAATCAGTTACATGTAGGCTCAGGTGCTTTCCCTGCTCTGACGTGACTGTTGAGTCTTCCAGGGCTTGGGGCAGGGAGGGTGGGAGAGGCTTTTTGTTTTCAAGGCTTTGACAGTAAGGCATTGGTATTTTTTGGCCACTTTGTTTTGTAGGGATATCTTGCTCAGTGATCCTCATTGAGGGTGCTGCTTCCTTTAAACTGTTGAGAAGTTAATAGTTTTTGAAAAAAATTGGTAATCAGTGTTTGCTTTAGACTTAAAGAAGCTTTAAGCATAGAGTACTTACAGATTTGGTAGTACATAATTTTGTAGTCTGCACCACATACTGCATAAAGTATGTTGTTTCCTTTAGGACTATTACAAGTATTAAGTTTAGTAATATTACAAGCATATAATTGTATATAAAACGGTTTCTTGCTATATGATTTCAGGACTTCTGCTTTTTACTGTCTACCAGAGCTGGAGGATTAGGTATCAACCTGGCATCTGCCGATACTGTGGTTATATTTGATTCTGACTGGAATCCACAGAATGATCTCCAAGCACAGGCTAGAGCACATAGAATTGGACAGAAGAAACAGGTACACACGCAGTTTAAGCTCCAGACTTCTGTGTATCAACTGTCCACTCTTTGCACCATTCAGTCCTCATGTACTTTTGAAAAATATATAACACTTTCTGCATATGTCCACAAATGTTAGTAATGCTTATTTCTTTTTTTCTAAGTCTGTATACAGGAAGAAATAATACGGCAGCTGTGGAATTTAGGTGGGACAGGGAGAAAAGTTGTGGACTTGCCTATCTTACATTCATTGGCATCATGTCATTCTACAAAATAACTGCTACATCAGGCACATCCCCTTGCTTAAATATTTTAGTTCTCTACAGGATTGTTTCCTTCTTATAGAGGACATACAGTAACAGTCAGAAATACGACATTATTGCCTATGGCAATGTTTGTGTTAAGTCACTAAAGTTTATAAAAGGAAGGTCTAAGGTTATGAATTTGGGGTTTTTTTATGTTCATGTAAAGACTGTAGTGATATGATTAAACTAGTGTTTCACATTTGAAACCCATGAATAAATTCACAAGTTATCTAATGAAGACTGAGATTTCTGCTTTTTTTTTTTTAAATACACATAGGTTAATATTTATCGACTAGTCACAAAAGGATCAGTAGAAGAAGATATTCTTGAACGAGCCAAGAAAAAAATGGTGTTAGATCATTTAGTAATTCAAAGAATGGACACTACAGGGAAAACTGTGCTACATACAGGCTCTACTCCTTCAAGGTATATTTGTCTTTGTTTCTATACTAACTTATCCTTAAGAATATTTCACTTGTAAATGAAAGGCAAAAATAAGGTTAAATAAGATGCAAAGTCTTTGTAACTTTTTGTTGCATATTAAAGCTGTATCTCAAATGTATCAATGTAAATATGTTTATATTTAACATTAAAGTAAAAGATTAATTGACTTACCATTGTAGAGATCTTTCCCAAGTTASTAAGTTAAAATGTTTTTCCTGAAACATAATTTATTTCAGCTCAACACCTTTTAATAAGGAGGAGTTGTCAGCGATTTTAAAGTTTGGTGCTGAGGAACTTTTTAAAGAACCTGAAGGGGAAGAACAGGAGCCTCAAGTAAGTAGTGCTTCTGGACTTGATATATGAAACAGCTGAAAATACGTATGAATTATTTCATTGTAAAGAGAAACATTTTACTTTTTTTAATCCTTAGGAAATGGATATAGATGAAATCTTGAAAAGGGCTGAAACTCGGGAAAATGAACCAGGTCCATTAACTGTAGGAGATGAGTTGCTTTCGCAGTTCAAGGTAGGTTACTTCCTTCCTGCTGTAGTTATACCWTCCTTTGTAAACAGTACTATTTCTCTGGTATGTATCTGTCTCTTCATTCTTTGGAAATAGATGCCTCAGTAAATCAAATCCCCATGACTTTCTAATAAAATGTATTTTCACCTGTACATGATATCTACCATCAGTATAAACAATTAAAAATACAGTATGCATTTTGATATAGAATGAGATGTATTTATGAATGTGTTGATGATTAGAATTCTAGTTTTGTGGTTTATTTACTGCAGTTGTTATTAAGTAGCTATAGTATGCTTAATGTAATATATATGCAATATATATCGTTAGAGTTTTTTAATTGATAATTTTTCCAAGTTGCTTTTAGCCCCAATGTAAACTTTGGGGGAATGCCAGGTATTTTTAAGTGTTACAAGTTAAACACATTGTATGTGCAAAAAAAAAAATTGCAAAGCAGGATTTGTCTGTTTAGTTCAGGAGATTATTTGATAGCTCTCCTGCTGATCACTCATTTGCAATGTATTTTAATAGCTGCATGGTATTAATGTTTGGTTAGTTTAATATTATTAGTTTCATATTAAGTCAAATGTTGTTAGCCCCGTTTTGAAGGAAATTAAATAACAATCATACAGCTGTGAGGGGTGTTTCATGAAGTATTCCAGATTAGTCAACTTTTAAAGGAAGAAAAAGATTTTTCTCACATCTCATCGTAGCCCATGCTGAAAGGAGTCTGTCTTTCCTAAATGAACAAAAATACTTTCATTAGAGACTGTTTCATGGAACATTCTGTATTTAGAAGTTTTTAAAATATCTTATAAAAYAATAGCATATATAAATAGATAAAATACACTAGTCCATTTGTGTGTAAGTGCATAAAATATGACATCTGTGACTTTGTTTCCATAAAATAGTAGTTAATTAGTCTTTTTCAAATAGTGTCATGTGTAGAATTGATAAAAATACATACATTTTGATATACAAGGTGGCCAACTTCTCCAATATGGATGAAGATGATATTGAGTTAGAACCAGAAAGAAATTCAAGAAATTGGGAAGAAATCATTCCGGAAGTCCAGAGACGAAGAATAGAAGAGGAGGAAAGACAAAAAGAACTTGAAGAAATATACATGCTTCCAAGGATGAGAAACTGTGCAAAACAGGTTTTTCTTGGTTCTGACTAAATTGTAGTACTGTGTTACTGTTGCTATTGGGGTTTGAGTTGGTTTTATTTTCATTTTCTGAATACAGGTTTTTGACAGAGTAGGTAAAATTTGCTTGTATTTGTTTCTCACTTGGCTTTTAACTGCTTACTCTGGAATTCCAGATCAGCTTCAATGGCAGTGAAGGAAGGCGCAGTAGGAGTAGAAGATACTCTGGATCTGATAGTGACTCCATTTCAGAAAGAAAAAGACCAAAAAAACGTGGAAGACCACGAACTATTCCTCGAGAAAATATTAAAGGATTTAGTGATGCAGAGATCAGGCGGTAAGATATGGGAGGACATGCATATTTRCAGGGGCAAGCAGTTACAATTATTATTATTAATGTTATTATTAGTCTTGAAGGTACAGATGACCGTCTGTTTTTCCTGAAGTTTGAAATCTTTTTGTTCTAGATACTTAATGTTTTTATCATATGGTGCTGACATAGTGAGCTCTTGTAGCAAGAATTTGAATCCATTTTGATGAGGTTTAAAATTAGGTTTGAAAAATACTTATGATTCGTTTAAATTTTTTAATTCCTGCGGCCTGTGAAGACAATGTTTTCACTGGATGATCACTGACAGTGATTTTACAATGGGTGAACTTTTCTTTAAAAAGAAACAGATATAATCTTTGGTAGGAGGGGAGGGATTCTTTTTGTTTACGTTTTTGGGATTGTGAAATGCTGCTTTGCTTTCTGAATTTAAGTATGCAAGTTTCTCTAAAATGCTGTAAAGATTTTGAAGTATTTTTGATTAGGGGAATAACTTCAAAGATCCTTTTTGTCTTTCTATCTCATCTAACAGGGTGGATTGATACTTTTTCAAGGCTGCTCTTGTGGTTGCACAAGCAATTTCATTGTTGAGGAAGTGTTTTTGTTGTTCTGGTGGTTTTTTAATTATTTTTATTTTTGTTTAACTTCTTTTCTATTCCAAGTATCTCCARTTTCTTTCCATCATTTAGATATTTCAACATTGAGTATCTTTCATGTCATTTTCCAAAATCTTCCAATTGCCTGTTGCATATTGCACTTTTTAGTAACTGTATAACTATGCAACACATAACATAATGTCTGAAATCTTGATTTACTGTTAATCTACATTCCGTTTTCATTATTAGATACATACAGCTGCTGAATCCTCAGTCTTGTGAAATTAATAAAGTAATTTCTGAAATGAATTATATCTCCTATTGTTTTATTTACATCAGTTCTTAAACCATAAAACTCTGATTTTGAGTTATCTGAATGTATGAAGCTGCTGTACTCTTACCTTTTTTTCCCCATTGTCCATACAGTGTTATACTAAGATTAACAATTGTGTTAATACAACTTTAAAGCAAATGTTGTTCGTTAAGCATATATTTAAATGGCACAATTATTTTCTCTTACTAGGTTTATCAAGAGTTACAAGAAATTTGGTGGCCCTCTTGAGAGGTAAAGTTGTTTGATKCTTATTTGTATGGCAACTTGGAATCTTTTTTATGTAAGTTAGAGTGTACCATGAAACTTAAGGCAGTAGGGGAAATGCATCATCTTGAATATAGTGTGACTTTAGTGTAGGATATTCCATTTCTTCATGTATGGTGTATGTGCAAACAGCCTCACAACAGACCTTACCATTTGCAGGAAAACTTCCTTTATACTTAGCTGCTGACTTCGTTTAATCTTCATTGGTGATAATCATTCATGTCGTGTTTGATAAGCCTGTTGAAAACCTATCCGTTTATCAACTTCGACTGTGACTGTCGAAGTTAGTGTTGCATTTTACATATCGTCAATTTGCATTTTTAAGCTTCCTTTATTATTCCTGCTTGAAGAAAAGCTTCCCATCCTAAAAAATATTAATCCTTAAAGATATTTATAGTGCATGTGAACATATGGTACATATAGATAGAGACATATATTCATTCATTTATATATTTATATTTATATAAATTATTTATATGTGATTTAATGATTCCTTTTCTAAGAAATGTGCGATAACCTAGGGATAGAATCCTTTACAGTTTTTGTTTTATTGTCCTCATAACTGAATCATTTAGGGTGTTTTTCTTGTGGATCAAAATTGTACACTGAATAGAAAGCACARATGACTGATAACTTACTAGTTTCTCTAGTTTTAAAGTCTGAAGGGGTCATTCACAATTCCCAAGGTTTCAGAGTTATAAAAATATGTTGTTTTTTTTTTTTTATTCCAGGTTAGATGCTGTAGCTAGAGATGCTGAGCTAGTTGATAAATCAGAGACGGATCTCAGACGTTTGGGAGAGCTTGTACATAATGGATGTATTAAAGCCTTAAAGGACAATTCATCTGGACAAGAAAGAGCAGGTACCATATTCAGGGGGCTTGAGGGGACAGTGAAAAATATCAGGAAAAATTAATTACTCTTACAGTCTGATCATAACAGAAAACAGTTTTGTTGGAAGATAGGAACAAAAATGTTGGGATGTGTACTGGATGATTTAAAAAAACTAGGATTATAGTAAAATTACTTTTTCCCCTTTGTGTGTGTGACTTACCACTGAAAAATGCAGTACGTTTTTGATTGGCTTTGAGATTTAGAAATACTTCTATTATGTAGGGGCTTTTTAATTCTGAAGTATTTAATTCAGGCATTGGGTTAAGAAAAGGTCATGTAATATCATTGTTTTCTTCATGTTTTTCTGATGTRTTTGTAAATGTAAATATTTTAATAGCTTTGTTATTATTTTAAGGAGGTAGACTTGGGAAAGTTAAAGGCCCAACATTCCGAATCTCAGGAGTGCAAGTAAATGCTAAATTAGTCATCTCTCATGAAGAAGAGCTGGCACCATTGCACAAATCTATTCCTTCAGATCCAGAAGAAAGAAAAAGGTACTGAATTTTGTACCATTTTTAAGGGAGTAGTAATGCAGAAAATTTCTCAAATCTTACTTAGCTTTTTTTTTTTCTGGCAACTTTGACTCAAACACTCCATTAAAAGCATTATGACTCTAGTGCTTTAGTAGTTGTTCCTGTCCTCTGAACTTGACACCTTGTGTATTACAATTCCTAAACTATCCACTTAGTTACAACGTGGCTAGCCACTTCCGTCACAAGACTCATGGCTACAGAGACGTCTGTTCTTCATGTTTTAGTCTTAATCAGCTTTAAAACACACTCCAGTGCTGATTTCAATTAAGGTTTTATAAAAATACTAAGAAAATACGATGATAAATACTTGGATTAATTTCTTAAATTTACTATCATCTTAGCAGAGAAAATAAATCTAGTTACATTACTTTTAGTATGTTCCCTTCCTTGTTGCTGAGTTTCAGATGTAAAAATCCTTTATTTGTCTTTCTAATTTATTTCTTCTAGATACGTCATCCCATGCCATACCAAGGCTGCTCATTTTGATATAGATTGGGGTAAGGAAGATGATTCTAATTTGTTAATAGGCATCTATGAATATGGTTATGGCAGCTGGGAAATGATAAAAATGGATCCTGATCTCAGTTTGACACAGAAGGTATGTCACCTACAATACTTTATCAAGGACTATTTGCTTAGGTAATGATGCTGCTAAGTACAGTTACTGAAAGAGCTTGTTTTATGATAAATGGAATTGCAGAAACATACATCAGTTGTACTTCATACTATCCTTGTGGTATATTACTAAATTTTAGGGTCTTGATTATTTGGTTGAAGTATGCCTTCTTGCAGTCCATTTGTGTTTCCATATTCTCACGTGGTTAGACCTCTGTCATCTGAATTTTTTTTTCAGTCTTTTCCTTCTCTATTTCAGATGTACTGGTTTTGTTAATTTTGTGTTCTTGAGTTTTTGAGAAGGGAGGTTCTAAAGAGTTAATTTAGTTTCTCCATCCCCGCTTAATCCCCAGGTTCTTCAGTTGAAGCTGTCTTCCAGTCCCAACATTAAGAGTAGCTGTACTAGAATTAGTGCAATAGCTTCTTAGCAATAGTGAGCAGCAGATACTGAGGAAAAGACTGGGGTGAAGTAAACTTTCTGACAGTGCCAACAACCTATAGCTTTGGGATTTAAGGAACCAGGTTTGTGTCCAAATTTGTTTAATAATGATTCCTACTGCTGCCTTTCATTAATTTGTCTGGCTTTTGAAACCACACATTTGTATTCTTGGCATCTGCACTGTAGTGCAATTCTGCATTTAGAAGATGAATTAGTCACAGCCAGTAGTTCTGTGACTGACAAGTACAGGTGGCCAGAATTTCTTAGATGAACTATCAGAGTGGAGACAGAAATCTGAGACTGGTTTCTTGAGTTGATTTTAAACTCTGAGACAATTTCCAATCTGTCCAAGTTGTTTTAAACTCTGAGACAATTTGCATTGGTTGCTTGCATTGGTTTAATTGGAGAGAAATTAAAAGTTGTAAGAAAATCTCCTTTGCTTTAAATTCTGGCAAATTTATTAGGTATAGTTGGACTGGATTGTTTAGTACCTCCTTTTGCACAGCTTTTCTGTTCTGTGTGCTCGAGGCTAACATCTAAAGCTGATAATATGTACTCATAGCTGTGATGCTACCATTTTCTCCTCAGATTTTGCCTGATGATCCGGATAAAAAGCCCCAGGCGAAGCAGTTACAGACCCGTGCAGACTACCTCATTAAATTACTAAATAAAGACCTTGCGAGGAAGGAAGCACAAAGGCTTGCTGGAGCAGTAAGTAAAACATGGCATTCCTAACTGAGATAAAACAGTATGCTTAAAGGCATGTCACCTGATCCTTTTCATTTTTTAGTTCTCTTTATTTTTCTTTATTAGTATTGCTCTATTGCTAATCACAGTACATAAGACTAAGTCAGGAAATTAACTGCATGTTTTGTGTTGTATTATTCTTTTATTACTTGTGTGTATTCTCTATTATTGCACTAAGCTGTCTCTAGTCCTGCGTAAAATTGTGGTGATTAGTGGCAGTAAGTAGAATACAAGGAACCTCTCTGATGTAGAACCAAATCCTTTATTTTGCAAATATACTGCAATGATGCTTGTCAGTTGACATGATTAAAGAGATAAATTTGCATTCAGGGCAATTCAAAGAGGAGGAAAACAAGAACTAAGAAGAATAAGGTGCTAAAGGCTGCAAAAATAAAAGAAATAAAAAGTGATTCTTCACCACAGCCCTCAGAAAAATCTGATGAAGATGATGATGAGGATAACAAGGTGAGTGTATTTCTCACAATAAAGATTTCTGTTCAGTTCTTCCCATTAGTATCAGTTTGTATTTCTGCTCAGCTTAATACAGTTAAAACACCTGAATGTCATCCTTTTCCAATGGCCATGTACAACTGATGTTGCCTTAGTACAAGTATGAAGAAGACTGTATCTATTCCACTTTAATGGTAAACTAGTAACTGAGGAATTAGGAGTTTTCCAAATTGTTATAAAAAAATACAGTCTAATTATTACTGATACTGCTCAGATTCAGCATTCCTTTAAGACTTTAGCACTGTATTTGCTAAAAGTGCAAATCTAATGTAACACATGGTTGCAAAACTACTGGATTTTGCTCATGTGTTGCATCTACTGACAATGATTCTTAAGGTATAGGATTTTTTATGGAGGCTTAGAAAAATAACATCAAGTTCAATTAAAATGAGCATCATAAGAAATTACTTTTCAAGGGCTGCACATGAAAGCTTCCATATACATCATGGCTCTCATTTTTCAGAAAGACTACTTAACCAGCTATTTAACCTTGTTGGGTTTTGTTACTTCTGATTATCAATTCTATTAATTATGCTAATTAGGCTTTTTTTTGTTACTTATCACACAGCAAAATCACTAAGGGTAAAATTTTGCATAAAGTTTAGTGTCATGTCACAGCTAATTTGAAACAAGCTAGTTGAAATAAATCAGTGCAATTCTGTATGTATCAGTAAAATACTCTCTATTTGGTTTAAAGCAAATTGTTACAAACCATTGTAACTATCAATGTGTTCTAAAAGAAAAAAAATACAGAAATACATAGTTAAAAGTTAGCTTTGGAAGAACCATGCTAAATCTATTAAAAATAGTAATTTTTAACCACTTTTTCAGTGTATGTATTTGAATTGTACTATGAAGAATAAAATGTAAGTCCAGCAATAAAAAAAAATCCAGTGTAGACTACCTCATGTTTATAGCTACAATAATTTGCCTGGAATATAAGACTAAGACATTCCCAGTAAATTAACATGGACAACTGAACCCTAAAACTTAGCAAATTAATTGTTCAGACTACTTAAAAAATGATTGTTAGTTTTCATCTCCAGTTAAAAGAGAATACATTGCTAGTCAGTTGATCGGTTTATGTTTTGTAAACATCCAAGAATGCAGTCTTCTTCTGTGTATTTAACAACAGGTACTCACCACTTCAGTACTTTCGGACACTGATTAGTAGTTCCACTTCTGAAAACTGGACTGTACACTACATCCTTCCTAAATGACTGGCTTTAGCTACTTAGCTGCCATAYTATGTACAGTATTTAAAACTTAACTATTTTATTGCTGGAACTGTTAGGGAAGTTTTTTAATCATTGGATTTTGGCTGCAAAGCTTCCATGATACCTAAATACTAAAACACTGCTCTGGGCTGATGAATTCGTACTAAGCAAGTACTAAGTTCGTACAGTTCTAAGCAAGTACTAGGCAGTCTTCCATCTGTTTTTGTGCAACTGATCAACAGTTTTTGTATGTGCTTTTCTGTTATGTGTACCAGTACATTCAAACATGATAATGGTTTTTTCACCTGAGTTATAATAGTACTTAAGTTATTTACTGTAGTATTTTTCTGGGTCTGAAAGGATAGTTGTTTTCATCTCAGACCCTCCCCATGAATATTATAAAGAGCAGTGAAAGTGATATTTTTATCACCTTCAAACAGTTAAATGGGCACCTAACAGACAGTCTGTAAGATTTTTTTCAAGCCTAGTGAAATGTTCTGGAAAAGAGAAAGTTGGGATTCTGTTACCTTCTTCTGTGAGTGTTTTTAAAATGGCATTGGGACAAAGCTAATTAGATCAGAGGTCTTCTGACATCCCCCATCACTTGACTGTCCTGACCAATCAGGTCAGTTTTGCAAGACTTACTTCCTTTTAGATTTCAGCTCTTTAGAGTCTAACAGCCTTTAAAGGGACCAAATTCAAATCAAATTTTAAGTTAAAAGGACACAATTTCTTGCACCCACTGCCTCTGCCAAATCAGTATTTGCTTTGTCATATCAAGCGAGTGCATAGTTCTGATATTTCCTTACCAGCTGCATTCTATTTGGCAGGTATTAAATCCTTGTCCAGAATTAAAAAATGCACAGATAAAAAGTTTTTTAATAGTTGTGAAACTTTTATAGATAAGAACCCAGGCTGATGTGACATATATGCTTGCATATTGCAGGATGAGATTGTTTCAGTGAAACATCCACATAAAAAATTTAAAGCAGAAAAAGAAAATGAAGAAAAGCCTGAGCCAGATACTGGTATAAAGAAGGAGGCTGAAGAAAAAAGAGAGACAAAAGAAAAGGAAAATAAGAGAGATTTGAAAAGGGAGAAAAAAGAAAAAGAGGATAAGAAAGAATTAAAAGAAAAGGATATTAAAGAAAAGAGAGAAAACAAAGTAAAAGAATCCACACAGAAAGAAAAAGAAGTAAAGGAAGAGAAGGTAACTAGGTTTACTTATCTTACATAGCACTAGAAACAGCTACCAGGTTTATGTGAATAATTTTGARATTAAAAGGTTTTGCATCTGATCAGATGTCATTTCATTAAAGCGTTTTATGTCATTTGAAGCTTTATTTTTACTACCTGAAACCACAAGGACAGACATTTGAGATGGGGAAGCACATCTTCAATGATATATCTCTTAAATGGACTGARCATGTGTGAAAAATAATTTTCTTCCTTTTTCATTTTCCTTTTCCATTCCTCAGAGAAAGTAAAATGTATTGTCATTGAATGTCAACATTGATTTTATTCTTATGTATTGAAGAAAGTAGTTATGGGGATTGTCATATATGGTCATACGTTATAATTGTAGAGCCAATATAAAATGTACTTAAATATAAAACTATTTTTATATCTTGTTCTTAGTTAAATGAAAGCAAATCRGAAAATAAAGAAAGAACTAAGAAAATTCCATTGCTGGATACTCCAGTTCATATTACTGCATCTAGTGAACCCGTTCCTATATCAGAAGAATCTGAAGAACTAGATCAGAAAACTTTTAGTGTGGTAAGTCACCTTTTGAAAAGTTAGTGTTTACACTTAATAGTCTAAATTAGGACAATTTCTGCTATTCTTGATGCTGTTACTTGCCACAGTAATACAGGGTTTTTTTGCTAGCAAAGTCTCAGATCTATGAATATTATTGACAGTGTACTGAAGTAATTTTTGATGGTCTTGTACCACTTTTATTTTGTCTTTTTTGCTCTATTTATGCAGGGTAATAGAAAAGCTTATCCAGTTGTTTGTAGGATTAATAGGTGTTTAGAGTATGAACTCTAAAGATATATGCTCAAAAATCAATTGTGTATCCTGCTTCTTAAAGAGCAGACATGGATAGACTTAATTGGAGTTGATGGAGTTTCAGCTTCACTGTATCATATATACGTTTCTTCTTTGTAAGATAGCAAGAAAAGTTAGGCTTCAGCACTTCCCTCCTGAAGTATTGCAGAATTTAGTCAGTAAACACAGAAAGGAACAAGTGCTAAAGTCCTTAGAGATACTGTGCTGAGATAATGTCTCTTGACACCAAAAAATTCTGTTTAATCACTGCTTTGTACTAAGAATAGAATTAACATTTGCAAAAAATGGGTATATACCCATTTTTATAGGTTGGCTGAAGTCCCTGGGAAGGTTATCAGTGAGTTACTTTGAGCAACTGTTGCTATTCTGTCATTCAGATTTCAATAGTTGTGTGTTTTTGCTAGTCAGGTCTGTTGGGTCTGTTGTGGATGTTGGTTGTGACACACCAGTAGGATTCTCATTAATATGGCAGTGACTAGTCAATGGGTTTATTCTAAACAATCCAAGAAACTCACCTGTGATTTTCACTGTGGGCCTTGAGTGATTCAGGTGATATATCCATGTGGCTAATGACAGAAAATAATTTGATTTCCATGTACAGCTACACTTTCCTGATTACTTCTGCATTTAAAAATTGCACACTATAATCTGTCTTTTTAAAAGTTATTTAATCTGCGGCTAGAGCAATATGTAATCCAGATGCTTAATTACCTAGTGGCATGCGATGGCAATGGAACAGCTTCCCCAGTTTTTTGATTTATCCCTGGATGCTTACCTGGCAATGGTGATAATTCCATTTCGTTCCATTCCTGATATTTGTTTGGTTTTTCTAGGTTTGGTAGTGTGTGGGGGGAAGGAGGTGATTGTTGTTTACCATTATGCCACGGTTGGGTGCAGTCTAATTAAACATATTTAACTGCACTTTGAAATGGAAATGTTGTTCAGGCTTAACTGATCGTGCTCTTGGTCGCAAGGAGGATATGCATGTCGTATTTACCAYGCCATTGGAGTTCAATGATATTACTAAGCAAGTGTTGGCAATTCAAACCATACTGACTGGCTTTATCTGGATTTATTACTAAAATATTGAGTTCAAATGTGAAAATTGAAGAACACATGACCTTTGTAAGTGGCTAGTCTAGACATTCCCTGTAGCTGGCACTACCGAGGCTGCATCTTAAGTGCTGTGTTCAGTTCTGGGCCCCTCACTTCAGAAAAGGTATTTTGGTGCTGGAGCAAGTCCAGAGAAGGAAGCAGAGCTGGGGATGGGTCTGGAGCACAAGTCTGATGAGGATTTGCTGAGGGAACTGGGATTATTTAGACTGAAGAATAGTAAATGAGGGGAGACCTTATCACTTTCTACAGCTTCATGAAAGAGGGTTGTAGCCAGGTGGGATAAGGTCTTCTCCCAGGGAGCCAGTGACAGGACAAGGAGAAACAGCCCCAAGTTATGCCAGGGAAAGTTTATGTTGGATGTAGGGAAAGATTTCTTTAGTGAAAGAGTGATTAAATGATTTCTTTAGTGAAAGATTGAGCAACCTGCCCAGGGAGATGGTGGAGTCCCTGTGTCTGGAAGTGTTCAAAATAACTGGATATGGGACTTCATGGTAGTTTAATGGTACTGTTCTCAAAGGTTGGATTTAATGATTGTGGAGGTTGTTTCCAACCTTTATGGTTCTATACCCAAACCAGCTTTCTTCTTGGTCTCATAGCTTTCGCTAGTATCTACATAGAACTGAGCTTTAAAAAAATGCTGAGAAGCAATTTTGATCCCTTGTTGAATGACAAGTGTAATGATTGCAAAAAATACTTGTTTGAAATGTCCTGAAAATGCTTATATTTAATTTAGACATTGAATTTATACAGTTTTGTATGTGCTAAAAAGGGTAAGTCTTGTCCTACGTGATTGTGCTCGAAGTTTTAATTGTAAAATTCAGTTGTATTAAATCCTTTTCCTCAGAAATCCTTGTGTTAAATTTGTGCTTTCCCCAAATCTCAAACCCTAGTGTGGTGTCCATTAAGAGGAAAGGACTACCCAAGATTCTTGTATGCTTGTGATGGAAAGGAACAATGAAGGTGGGAGGGTCTGAAAAGCTTTACAAAGTTTTATTAGTAAATTACACACTTTGCATGAAAATTAGTATGTTAGTCCCTGACCTGCTATGTAAGCCGACAGCAGTGGGTTTTGAATGGAAAATGTGACTCCACAGCTATCAGGCTACTGGTGTTTGAGATGTATACATTAGCACCTGTATCTTCCACACTTCTACACCTTGATATCTTATACAATAAGATATCTTACACACTTATACACTTTGTATTTTATACAATCTAATGCTTTCATAGAGGAGAAAATTTCCAGTTGGACCGATAATCTTCCAAAAGAAAAATGTAAAACGTTTCTAAGAGCTGTGAGGAAGCGTTGTGTTTCATTTGACTTCTAACAATATTGTCTTTACCTGTGGATATATATCACACTAAAAGGTAGGCCATGCTTTAGAATAATTTTTTTTCTTTTGAATTGATACATTAATTTATTACATTTTACAGTGCAAAGAAAGAATGAGACCTGTCAAGGCAGCATTGAAACAGCTGGATAGACCAGAGAAGGGCCTTTCTGAAAGAGAGCAGCTGGAACATACTAGACAGTGTCTTATCAAAATTGGGGATCACATTACTGAATGTCTAAAGGAGTACACAAATCCTGAACAAATTAAACAATGGAGAAAGTAAGTTACTTTCTTGGGTTTTACTTGAAAAAGGAAAATCTGCAGTTGCTTCTACTGAGAAGAACAGGCTTTAGTTATTTCTCCCATTTGTTGTTCTTTTTTGTATCTTTCTGCTTAATTTAAATATGAGTCTGTTAACAGGTGAGCCCTCTTTTTTGTCCAGAGGGTGGAAACATCTCTCTGCTTAACTGACAGCAGATGCTCGGAATTTGTCACTGCTGTGCGTTTAGTCAAAACCATCCTTACCTTTAAAAGATCTGGGTTTTCAACTTCAGGTCATTTTAGTTTTTCTTATAATTCCTGCTGAAAATACGCAGTTCTAGTGTTAAAATCTGTATGATTCCAAGTTGCAGAATTCTTAATTTTTTTTAAAAGGTACTCTAAAGTGAAAATCAGATACTATGTATTAACTACAACTTGATAAAAGTATTTATCATAATGTACTCAGATGCATTTCAAAAGTGCGAGAAGAGTTTGCGTGTGTATCTGGTGACAATATAAAAAGAACTAAGAAAAAAATACTAAACTTGTATTTCATTGGTAAGTTCTTAGTGCAGTTTGCCTTTTGTCAGAATGTTTACTTAATCACTTCCTGCTTGAAAATACATCCTGATTACGTATATCGAAGTCTTAAGTGTTGCATTTTCTTGAAGACATCTGTTAAATGCTTTTGCTGGTTTTACCTCCTTTATTTTAAGATATTGAGGTGATCTGAGATACAAAACCAAGTTCCATGTCTTACCTTTTGGTAAATTTTATATTAATTTAAATGTAAACTTGTAATAGAGCTATTATTAATAATAATGCTACAGTAATATGTACAATTATAAAATATGTATTTCAGCTATATTTGATTAGAAGAAGTGTAGTTTAGATAAAGTTAGAAAGGTTCGTCAGACACACCATTGGTTGTATACTTACTCATCTAGACAGAAATTGCCATGTTTAAATAATCATAGTGAAGGAGCATATTGTTGCTTCCTGAACCTCCACATTTCAAGTATTTCTGAACACTCTTATTCTGTAGACTCTTTTAAGCATTCCACCTGCAAATTTGACTAAAAGAGTTCATATCTGTTAAAAAATCTGTGATCATGGAAAGAAAAGTTTTCTTCAGAATTGTGGCACATTGGACAGCAAAAGACTTGTTTTGTTCTTCTTTGGTTCCTTCAAGCACAGATTAGGTGCAGATTTATTACCATACAACTTCAATCCTTTTTCTCATTCTTACTTGGTTTCAAAAGCTTTGACCAGACTTTCAAATTCTTTGGAAAATTTTTCTTGCTGATGGTTTCATATAATAAGGTTTGTTCATCAAGTGTCTTACACTTAAAGAGATTCCAAGTTTGAAAGAGTTTTTACTTCCTTTACTTAAAATATTTTATTTACAAACTGGTGAATACTCAAAATTCCGACAAACATATAAACTGATAGCTATGTTTTTAATAAACATTTCACAAAAATTTAACAGAATTTTTATTAGCACATGCATTTCAGACTGAAGTACTTGCAAAGGAATCAATCTTTCAGATATTTAGAACTACGTAACATTTGTTGTGCAATTAGGCAGTATTATCTGGATTTTATAGCATTTCAGGTTTACTGCAGTAGTGCTCAAATAATTTAATGTTCCGTGTTCTGCTGGGAAATAATGCTGGGAAAATAAGTTTAAAGAATTATAACTTCCTTTTTCTTCTTTCTCAGAAACTTGTGGATTTTCGTCTCTAAGTTTACAGAATTTGATGCCAGAAAGCTGCACAAACTGTATAAACATGCAATCAAAAAACGTCAAGAGTCTCAGGTAATATTTTCAGACCCTTTGAAAATACACAAATACATATTGTAATTATTATAACTTTGATTAGATATAGAGGATTATAAAGAACATAGAAATACCCTTCAGATAGTATTTGTGTTTGCAGTATAGTGGTCTCTTCTTTTAGGGTATTTTTCTGATGTATTTAGATGAACTTTGGGATTTACCAATGCATACATTTACCAATATAAAACTTGTGTTTTTTAGCAACACAACGATCAGAATATTAGCAGCATTGTGAATACACATGTAATTAGAAATCCAGGTAAGAAACCTCTTAGTATATTCTTATGTTACGTCCCTTAAATGTTCATATTTATTTCATTTCGCATGTCTGGGTCTGTTTTCCATACCGTTAAGTCGTGTCAAGATAGGCTGATTAGAAAAGCTTCACTAATTTTCTGGTGAAATCCAGCAGAGTGAAGTTGTACTTACCAGGTTATTTAAATGTCATTTRAAAAAATTCAGAAACGTTTTCTGTGTTAAATTTTGACAGATACAAGAGGTCTGCTCAAAGCCTGTAAATTTGTTTAGTATCCAAGTCCTACACGCCTACATTCCAACTTGCCTTCCTCTTAATTCTGAGATTTTCTTCTATTCAGTGACATCAGTGCATTTGATTTTCAGCTATTTAGATCATGTTTCTTTTAAATTATCTCCTTTTCAGACTGGTTTGCATCTGACAGGTAGAAGTGCTGTTTGGATTAGGTGAAGTAAAGATGTTATGAGACTTCTTTTAACCTCTGCTTTATTTAAACAGATGTGGAAAGACTGAAGGAGAATGCAAACCACGATGACAGTAGCAGGGACAGCTATTCCTCTGATAGACATCTGTCACAATACCATGACCATCATAAGGACAGGCATCATGGAGATGCTTACAAGAAAAGTGACTCGAGGAAAAGGGGCTATTCAGCCTTCAGTAATGGAAAAGATCACAGAGACTGGGATCACTACAAACAGGACAGCAGGTGAGTTTCTCGAGCAATTTTGAAATCTGYTCAGAATTCCCTTTCTTTTTTGTAGTTATGCTTGTGGCAAGCACCAAACCATCTTATCTGAGTTACACAAAATTACATCACTGATCTTTCTCTAATGCAGTTCTGTCAGTTTTATATAACTGTGGCTCTTCATGTTCTACCAGTAATTCTAATACAAATAATTTCTCATTTTTTTAGATACTACAGTGATAGTAAACATAGAAAGTTAGATGACTACAGGAGCAGAGACCACAGGTCAAGCCTGGAGGGGGGTTTAAAAGACCGGGTTCATTCGGATCACCGTTCTCATTCAGACCACAGGATACATTCAGATCACCGTTCCTCTTCTGAATACAGCCATCATAAATCTCCTAGAGATTATAGATACCACTCAGACTGGCAAATGGACCACAGAGCTTCGGGTAGTGGCCCAAGGTCACCACTGGATCAGAGGTCTCCTTATGGTTCAAGATCTCCTCTAGGTCACAGATCTCCATTTGAACACTCATCAGATCACAAAAGTACACCTGAACATACATGGAGTAGCCGGAAAACATAACAAAGACTGACATTTTCTGGACCTTCTTTTAGCCATATACAGTAAATTAACACAGTAATTGCCTTACATGACTTGAAAGATACAGACGGGATATTCTATCAGTAGCGGTATTGTTACTTCTTCCCAGGATGCAAGGTCTATTATCCCAACAGAAGAAAAATATTTTTGTATTTGAAGTTTATGCTGCACTGTGCTGCAAATGCTGTGGCACTTTTTTTAAGAAATGGAAGATGTTTACTTTTACAGGGACCTCAACACTGCCCGTTTCAGACTGGAATTTACTATAAAACTTGTCATGTCAGAGTGGTTTGAGGCTGATAATGTTTTAAGTTATGTTTGTAAACGAACTTTTAAACACTGACCTGTGCTCATATTTCAGGAGGGAATGGGGAGAATACCTTTTTTCTTAATAAACTCTCAAGGACTTTGTTCACTTTCCAAAGCTACTTGTTTACATTGTACACTGCGACCACCTTGCCGCTTTTCATCACAAGCTTGAATATTTAAATTCTGTACCTATAACTGTAATATAGCCAGGATTTCTCCTGTTTGTGATCAGTTATAATGCCTTTTTACAAAACAAACAAATAAAAAAAAAATAAAACACGTGGCTGTAACTTGTTGTAAATTTATTAAATGAGCTTTTCCCCCCTCAGGCCTTTTTTGACTGTTCCTTTCCCCACCAACTCAGGCTTTCTTGTCACAATTATGAAACAAAATCAGTGTACTTATGTTTCAATAAAAGATTTTGATGGAGTCACTGCTCAGAATGCAAAAATGTGGAAAGGGAACATTTTACTCCATTTAATGCTCCCTTTTTTGCATACATTAGATACGTGTTTGGGGGTTTTATTAGGATCTTTTTCCCTATTAGACTGTCAGTGTTATGATTGTTTGTAATGAAATAGTAAGAAATATCCAGCTAAACTGTGCTCTGGAAAGCTTTTCAGGTGCATTGGTTTTAAAGGAGTGTGAAATACATGAACACTTCAGTATCCAAATCAACAAAAATTAATTGTAAATTCCTATATTTCCTCTTCTACATGGGCAATAATGTCATGTGCTATGCAGGGAYCTAATATTTTAGAAGATTTGAATTGTGACTTTATTGACTTAATTGCTACAATGCACACTGTACATAGATAACTTTTATCTGACAAATTAAATTTAAGCTAAAAGGACATATGGGTCTTGTAGTTTTCTGCTGTGTTTTTCTCTCTACAGTGTTAGTTTTCCCCAGTTTTACCGTAAAACATTAAGAGTACTGAATTTTAACCCTGGTGATAACTAGGGAAAGTAGCTTGGCATCATGTGGCAGGAGTTGTATCTGCTGTTACAGTTTTTCTCTGCTCCTGCAATGTTGTGTATTTTTTCCAGTTAAGCAGGTTTATGTGAAAGCATTATGGATGATCTGTTTACAGAGTATCTGAAGGTTCTACTCTAGGCACAGTTGCTGTGCATTATATGCATCATATATAGTGTAGGCTGGGACTTGGTTCATCAGTGCTGCTTCATATCTTAACTTTTCATCTTGACAGGATCTGAGGGGTTTGAGTAGTACTGCTTTTCCTGTGGAGCCTGGTTCACTATCAGTGTGGCTGTGGTATAGCACTGTGGCCTAACGTGACATGATTGATCTGTACATTTTCACTGGAGGTACCTCACGTCTCTTGTTGGCTTTGATGATGTGGATCTTTGGGAATTAGTCATCTTGTGCTTTTTGACTTTTATTCAATCTTATTTACAGACACACAAATCACATTTGCAATAGTTTATTTTTTCCCCCTCTGGTTTCCATTATGTTGTAAGTATTTGCACTTTGATGATGGAAAAAGCCTCCTTTGCTGGTGAGGCCTGTTAAGGTGTATTTTATCAATCCCGTATCCTCTGCAAAAGAGCCATYTATTATGCAGTCTTCATGCATGTAGATTTGATTCTTCCTTTGCTCATTTGTGATTTAAAGTCTGAAGTTTTGAAAGATCTAGAATACAAAATTGTAACTCTATTTCACAGAACTCTTATCAAAACTATAAAATCTGAAAGGGTAAGGTCTCATCCAGTCATCTTGTCATGAGAGTAAACAGGGATGGGAAATTACTTCCCAAGATCCTTAAGGGTTCAGCAAGTCATGTCAAATTCGAAGTAAATACATCTGAAGAGTAGGTTGGAGTTCCTCATTAACCGTAATGAGGAACTGGAGGGAAACATGCACAGGAAAGAGATAGCCCATGAGCTTTAATGAGAAAGGAAAAGCACATAAACTACAGCATTCTTTTGTTTGGTGTTTCAAAACTGTGTTCTTTCTTTCAAATGTCTCTAGCTAGTGACTAGCTGAAGAGAGATGTCTGGTGAGCTACCACAACAGATCATCTTCTAGCATGTTCTGAACAGGTTTTTTAAATACAGCTGCCATCTGATTTGTTACATTTGACAGTGCAGCCTTACTCATTCTGTTTTAATTAGGTGAATTCTTTGTAAGATGAATGATACTTATTCTCAAACAGGAATATGGCCAGAATACTACAGAAAATGAACATGATAATTATCTAAAAAGGACAGTATGTCAATGATGAATGTGTATCTCTTTTAGCTGTTGCCTCTGCAAGGGACATATTCTTCAGGGACATAGCCTCAGACTGTCATAACTATCCTTCTGCATTTTCTAATTCCAGAGAAACTCCACAGACATGACCAAAAGTGGGGGAAAAACTAACCTTGTCACAATGGGATAAAGTGTGAAGTTAAAGGAGTTTGTATGTTTTCAAGTGACAGTACTGAAAGCAAGGCAGTGTGACGTCTCTTAGAGCACTGGTTTATTTGTAAACTATCCAATTTGCTTTAAAATTTGGAGCATTTCATGTGTACTCATAACAATCATTCATTATTTGATGATAACAAATAACAACACAACATTATTTAAATATAAAACTCAAACCAGACCTTATTAGAACCACAACCTGTATTTCCATAGTAACAACAAAATATATTGTCATTAATAATTTGAAATTTGCCTATTTGACTGTGAGTCAAATGAGTCTTCCATTCATAACCTAAAAACTTAATACATGAGTTTGTAGTAACAACACAATGAATAATATACTGAATAAAAAGATGGAGTGAAGGCCCATTTCTTTACAAAATAATTGTTTTCAATGAATACACTATAAAATTCAAAACTGAGGCAAGAATATTTTAGATTACAGTATTTTCACTTCTTTTTTCTTCATAAATTTAAGGGTGATTTTTAAAGGTGCATATTCCAAAATAATTAAAAAATTAGAAGATTACAGAACTAAGCTTGCATTTTGAACCTTAATTTAAACCCTCCATGCAACTCTCATAATACAGTTTTAATGACAGAGCCTCAAACTACTTTTTCTAGGGTAGCCCACTTCATATACTGCTGTGAGTATATGACAGCACATGGCAGAGACTGCATGAAATAAACTTACTTTTTCTTTTCTTGAATCAATATTAAGTGTATGATCATGAGTAAGCCTCATCCAATTATTGCTTTCCAGCAAATTCTTCCCTTTTTTATGCCAATTCCAGTGTTTTCATGGTTACTCAGACCATCCACCCAGCTGTACAAATTTGCCRAAGTACCAGGTGGCTGAGGTGTTGTTAGCTTTTAGCTTATCAATGAAGAATTTTAATGAGATAGTGAGATACTGTTCCATCAAATATTCTGTATTACATAAAAAATAATAGTTCTGTCTCTCCAGTAAAACTTAACAGACAGAACAAATTACTGTACTTACTGAATTCAGTTGATCAGGTGGAATGTGCCTGAAATGACAGGTCCTGATGTATTATCCTAATTTCTTCTTCATGATTATTTCTTCCCTGCATATGTATGACCAAAGAACAGCCCTATGGCAGCTACTGTATATTCTAACAACTTTCAATTCTCCTTAGTACTTTATTATTTGCACTTTTTAGCTGCTCTTGGGTTTCCCTTTTAACGTGATTTAAGAAAACAAAATTGAAGAGGTTTTTATAAGTGAACAGGAAGTATTGTATTATTTTCTTATCAAAAAGTACTGCTTGAAGTACAAGATGTTTATTTACTAAGCTCAGTTTCATTCTGTTTAGCAAATTCAATTTCAATTACACAGTCTCTGTGACAGGATTTTCTTTCTGTTCTTCTTTGCTATTCAGTCTTCTCACATGATAATAGATACATTCTCATAATTAGAGTTCCATTTTCAACCTTGAGTGGAAGATAAAGGGGAGGAGCATGTTCCTTCATCAGGTACTCAGACGAGCAGTTTGAGCCATTGGATGGAGCTGTACTTCCAGCTGTGCTAAACAGGAAGTGGCTGCGCTGAAATTCTTCCCTTGGAAAATTCAGAGCATGGTTTTGAAAGGAATAAGATTAGTATGTCTTTACAAACAGACTACATGAACCTGAATGTAGATAGGGCCAGGAGCTTATAGATAGGGAAGTAACAGAAAAAAACATCAGTTCTAGAAAATGTTGTTAATTGTCACGGATTGCTGCTCAGCCAAGGATGTGTTAAATTAGAGAACTTAGAGAAAAAGTACGAAGTCTTAATAGAATTATGAATAGTGTTCTATTATAAAAGAAAAAAGAAGGAGGTGCATATTAGAAGGGGGCAGAGAGTAAGCAATTCAGGGAGTCTGTACCTTCTGAGTACCTCAGCCAATGGAGAAATAAAGAAAGTGATGCAATTGGAAACTTAGGATAGAAGGAGGGGCTGTGTCCTCCCTCAGCAAACTGAGAAATCCCAGGGAAAATGCCCCATGGCCTCTCCCTATATTCAAATAAAGTTATAGGACTCCTCTGTCTCCCTTTTGGACATAAACCTCTGACACTGAATTTTTCTACAGAATCTCCTCTTTAGGACTAAGTTACTTGGAAAGCTTAATGCCTTAATGGTTAAAAGAAATCTACTTACAAATGTCTGCTTGACCAGTCATACATAAAAACCACTTCTCTAAACTTGCTAGCAATGGTTAGTAAAGTCAAAGAATATAGCACCATGAAAGCTTTTAATACATTTGACTTATTTTCCCACAGCACTGTTAATGTTCAACTATTTATTAATGTTACATATGTAATGTTTAACCATATGATTCTTTGTATTAATTTTCAGTTTCGTCAATAGTAAAATCTTCATGCTTCCTGTGATCTGTTTATTTGTCTCAAAACTAATCCAGATGTCAAATATGTATGTTAGCTGTTTTCTGAGCTTCACAATGTAGCAACCTTCTTGCAATGAATCCCAAAACTAAAACTCTGAGAACTCAGTGGCTGGTACAATTACATTTCAGGTCTTTCCAGACTCTGAAGTCAGTCCTGTTTGGTTTTCCACTGAAAGAACAATCAGATCCTAATATAATGACTACAGCACAAATATAAGGCGGTAGTCGTTGCTATTTCTGACATACTTTATTGATTGAAATTACTATTTCGGGTAAAGTTTACAGCATCAGAAAGAGGGATAAAAACAGAAGAACAAAGCATCACAGAATCTAAGAAAAGACTTTTAGAACTGATGTCAGAGCTGATAAAGAAAATGAAACTTTAATCCTGTCTTTGGATAACACTCTGACAGAATTGCTGAACCTTTAAGAGGCATTAACAAGGATAAAACAGACAAGAGCAAAGGAGAGTATTTCCAGCAATCCACTGATCTTAATTACAGTCCAGAGTGGTCTCGTGAGTCTTGTTAACCTGTGCCTGACTTTGTATAATCATTTGTCCTGATATCAATAAGGATGTTATTGATAACAAGTCAGCTTGTCTGTGTCAGCCTGAACCATTGCTGCACTTGAGGGTGCAGGCAGAATCTGTGCATGAACAGAGGTATGGGAAATGAGGGGGCAAAGACTGGAAGGTGTTCTGCCTAACCTGCAGATCTGTATCTATGAAAGAGAGACCCAACAGCAGATGAGGGGCTGGGACATTCCCCCATCTGGCAGCCCCTGAGCCTCCCCAAGAGCATCTGAGGGAGGTAGCAAGTGACAGCAAACTCCCTGCAGAGGGGCAGAGGTCTCTCCTGCTACCCTCCTGCTACCCTGCCTGGCGTGGGTCAGGCTAAAGATGTACTGCTTCACAGGGGTTCTGTGGGGAGGCTGATAAGGCTTCTCTAGATCCTGGCCAATTTGAGTACCAGCCATATGGCCAGATGTTCAACTTCCTTAAGGTTAGGAGAGGCGAGTTTTGCTTCGATCTACAATTGAGGATTTATGTTCTAGACATACCTGAAAGTTAGATGTTGGGATCCAAAGCAAAAACTCACTTATTTTTCCATGAAGGAGGAAAGAGAGAAAGGAAATAGAAAAACAGGAAAATTCCAAGAATAATTATGAAAACCACAGAAAAGGGGTTACCAGGGATCCAGTGCTGGCTTATAAGAGTGCATGGGGAAGATCTGAGATCCCTCCAAGAGCTGGCCAGCAATCTCACATGAGAGCAGAGCTAGGCAGCCAGAACATCATGGAGGCTGGGCACGAACACCCTTGTAGGAGCAGTCAGGACAATGCAAGAGAGAAGACAGCAAGGACTCTGGCGCTTCGTACATTTTTAGACACTGGGGCAGGCTGGCCACATCCATCATTAATTTATTTGCTCCCTTAAAGTTCATTGGCTTGTTCATTGGCATCCAGGACAAGTTCCCCTGACGTTTCAAAATTTTATTATTTTCTCTTCTGATGTATCAACTACAAGCTCTTTTAATGATTGAAACAGGATGCCTCACTTTCTACAATAAAGCAGTTTCTAAAGTTCTTGTTAGAGGCCATTCAGCACTTCAGCTTTTAGACCTTAATCTTCAAAGAGGCAATGGAGAAAAATTTCTCACTCTAGGGGATACCTGGAGCAGAGCAAGAATGAGCATGACTCTGGAGGTAAGAACAAGTGGCACCATGGCRCAGTGGTACTATTTGCCAGTGAAAGGAGGAGCTTGAGAAGGAGTGGATAGATTACACAGGTCAACAACCACTGTTGCAGCTGGTCTCAATTAGAGCTTCAGCTTTTATGACCGCAGGGCCATTTTGAAGATGAAGGATGACTAATTGGTCCCACGTGACCGAGTGTGACAAAACAGCTTCTCATGTGTGTCAAGTCTGGGAAATGTGGTGATGAGAAGAGTTTTGAACTAGAAGTAGCAACAGGGAGATGATCCACCATGTAAGAGATAAAATAACATTTTGCTTCAGCCATTGTTTCAGCCATATGAATGTACACTTAGATCACAGAGACAGGCAAAGAGGCTGTGAGCAGGAGGCTAGGCCGCTTGAGAATCGGCAGGAAGGAGAGTTAACGGCTACTTGTTACTTAGAGTGGTAGAAAGAGGAGAAAGGAGGTGTGGGTTTGAGCACAGTAGGTAACCAGAAAGCACGTAAGTTCCACAGTATCCAGCCAGCCAATGGGGAAAAGGGACAGGGACCCCACTGGTTGAGGAAAGGCATAAAAGTTTGTGCATTTTAGAGAGAGGTGTGCTTCTTCAGTGAGATGCACTTGTCTCAGATGACTTGTTTATATCAATAAATAAGTTTTGCTTTGAATACTTTGTCCTCTTTCAACTTTTATCAACAAGAGAGTATTTCTAACAAGCATCAAGAGAGAAGTTGTGACCTGGACTGACAAGCAAAGGGCTTGGGCTGACATGGATGGGAAAGACCTTATGTCAGCAAAATAGGGCAGAAGGGGGCCCGATCCACACAAACAAGGATGTGCAGAGAACTTCATGTATTGTGGGGAAAATTCTCACACCTTTTACATTAGATTAGTTRAGTGGGTGCCTCTGCATGCATGGAGCATATAGTCACTACAGATTTCAGCTGACTGCCATAACTTTTCAACACAAAGGATTATTAGGATCTCAAGATGCAACTCATTAGGTCCCAGGATTGATGGATATTCAAAATCAAAGATCATCTGCAAAAATTGGAATTTATTAATTTGCATTGATAACAAACTTTGGCAAGGATTTTCTTGAAATAAYCCCAGAAATGAGTTTATCCATGTGTAGAAGGTTATGTAGTGGATTTTTTCTGTCTAGTAAAAAATACATTTGAGAAGGAAAGTTAGAAGAACACAAGGCTCTGTTAACTTCACAATGACGTGAAATTTTTCTTGTAGAATGTGTCTTTGGTTGCTTAAATTACATTTGTGGGTGGCAGAGTGGGAAAGCACTGCTGGATAACTACAGATGAACAGATGGTACAGATGGTTACTTCAAGTCTGGTAGCATAAGACACTCAGTGTAAGGAAGTTACGAGTTGTTTTGTCCCTTTGTAGAAATATATAGCTAATGGTAAGTGCTATGAGGTTACAGGAAAGAACTCCCCTAAGAGTCAAGAATGCAATGCTCGAGCCAAAGCTGATAGACATTAGCTCCTATATTCAAAGTTATGTGTAGGGTCAAATAAATGAAAAATGGAAAAAATAGTATTTACCATTTAGGAGTGGGTTAGACTGAATGCTGACTCTATGCATAAAGCAACAGAGGTGAAAAGGGAAGATGGAGAAATTCTTAATTGTCTTAAGTCTCTAAACCACCAAATACACTGACACATAAGAAAATTATACCCAGAAACTAAAAATCAAGGACACTCTCTACATAGTAGTCCATACACCTATATAATAAAGGACCCCACTGAGGGGAAATTAGTGGGAAAAAAACTGCACTGAAATTGTTGCCTGGGGAAGCTTCATTAATTACTGTCTGATAACCCTATTGTAAACAATTACACTGCAGTTTTCAGCACTTAGTTTAAGGCCTCTACCAGAAGCCAATATATTGCCATTTAACTACAGGCACTTTAACTAGCCAATAAAAATATCCTCTGAGCAAAGGTGACACTGAGAGGGTTTTTACTTCTTGTCATTAGACTAATTCATTCACTTACAATGAACTGCTTTCAGATTGCAGGGTTCTGGTTGGTTTTTTTTACGCACAAAGATATTACACAGAATGTTGATTTTAAACATTTGCATTATAATTACCAGACAACTGACCTTTTCTTAGTACTGAAAAAGCTGGTAAGATTTTCACTTTTGAAGTGAAYCTCATTTCACCCCCTTACCCTGCTTTTGGTTCATCCCTATCTGGATTTAATGGATCCTTCCTTGGGTAACAAAATGGGAAGAGATGTTCAGAAGACCATGTAATGCACTCCAACTGTTGTTTGCTACGTTCAAGCTAGTGTAGAAAAAACTCAGAGCAAAATCCTCTGAAATGGGTAGAACCAGACATTTTCCTATACGCTTCTGCTCCCATCAGACAATGTAGGAGCACCATGCTAACACATTTTTGAAAAGAGCTTTGTTTGGCTTGGTTTTAATAATTGTGAAATTTGGATTTTTATTTGAGTCTAAACCCCAAAGCGTTTCCACTTTTAAGGGTCTTCTGTTTCTGCTCATAAAAGAGCCACATCAGGATTGCCAGATTTTGTGAAGAACATAACAATACAATACAATACAATGCATCCAGAGAAAGTCCAAAAATAATCCATTGTTTTAAAGAGTTAGCTGATAGCCTGCTGGGAAAGAAGCTCTTAGCACTTCTGACAATGAACATGCAAGTCTGCTTATGGAAAGTTTTCAAAGAGTCAAACACAGAGGTTTATCTCATAGGACTTGACATTTTTTGGCTGAGCACTTTGACTAGTGGTGGAGAATAGGCAGAAGACTGTGATTATCATATATACAGGGACATCTGAAATTATTTTTCACCAATTATTGTAGAGAAATATCTGTTTGTCCTTTCCCAGTGGGATTTTTGATTGATCTCTTTAAGATACATAATCTCATTTGCAAGGTGAGACATCCATTTTTTTAAACACACATTAAAAAAAATTAAATCATTCTGAAATGGTGGCATTCCAAAGAGTCCCAAACACTACTGTGTAAGGCACAATTTAGTGATTAGGGCCTTCTTACTGGATTTATAATTGCTGAAGTATTGTAAAAATTTTTTTCCCAGAAAGTGTGTTCTGGTAGCCATTTTCTCTCATGACTTAGTATCAACTTACTTATTTTACTGAGAATTAGTTCATTGTGTCTTAAGCAAGCTAGGGAGTGATGACTAGCAGCATCTGAAGGAGCAATAACTAGATGAAGGCAGGTCATGCCAAACTACCAGCACTATCACAGTCCAAAAGGGATTAGAGATGGCATCACAGTGACATGACTCTTTAACTTGACCTATCCACAAGGGTTTGCCACAACTGAGCTATCCTTAGACAGGCGGGATTACAGAAAGAGTTATTCCTCTGATGTACCCGACCTATAGACAGTGGGAGTGGTTTTAATCCTAATGCACTCGTTGAAGGCAGGACTCATACACTTTCAAGCAGGTATGAAAAAAGCTGAGCATTCTTCCTGAGAAAGGATAGCAACCTGCACTTTTATCAGTACTAGATATATACGATAAGACCAGTAAGATAATTATTACAGTCACCCAAGTAAGCAAGAAACCTTTGTTTACACATCTCCTTCACATAATTTGGAGTGGAGATTCAAACATCCATCTCTTACTTTCTAGTCTAAAATATTAATAATTTGGCTGCAGGATAGCTAAGGGTTTTGCCAACCTCAGCTGTTGAAACTGTTTATACAGAAAACATCTGTATGGTAATAATAGCAAAGGACACATCAAAGAGTCTAAAAGGTAAATACTCCAATTAAAAAATGCAGCCCTTCCTCCTCTACAGACTTGTTATATAATTTCTATAATTTACTGGAAAATGCAAACAGTCTGGGATTTAAAGACCAAAATTATGATCAGAAGCATTACCATTAAGACCTTACCCATCTGGTCTCTTTCCTCTTTATCCTGTGACTTCAGCTTCTTTTTTCTCTTTCCCACCTGTCCCCTGATCCACAAAGAGCTGCCTCGGGAGGACAGAAAAGGCCAGTACAGCAAGGATAGGGTGGCCTTCTTGCTTTCTCCAGTTCTAGTTTCAAGACAATCAAACATTGAAGTTTTCAGATTTTAGGTAAAACCCAGTTCTGGTGAGATTTTCCCAGGCAAGGTATCTCTATCAATCAGGCCTGGGAGACAGGGCGCTGTGCAGGACATGCTGTATCAGGTGGCCTGTCTCTAGCAAACAGAGGTTGTCCCTCGGTATAAACCTAGGCTGGAATCTCTGATGTACCCATCAGAGCTGGACTAATTTCACCTCACTTCAGCTATTTAAAATAGCTGTTTCTTCCTCTCCTGGACAATAGCAATAGGCGTTTCCAGAAGACAGTTCAACCCAATCTACAATGTTGCCATTCACTTCACTGTCTACAGAGGTGGCTTACATGTTTCATTTGCTGAATGTAGGTGAAGCATTGAAGTATGCCTCCAGTCTCCTTTAAGGCATCTAAGACCTATTCTGGGTAAACCTACCTCTCTGTAACACCACCAAACAGTGTTTTTTTGGTAACAACTCCCAGCTGTTACTCTCACAAGATGTGGAAGACTAAGGCAGAAGAGGAAATTCAACTCACCTCTCCCAAACTTCAGCAGAAAGCTCACCACCACCAGACTCTAAACAACTCCACCGTAACCTGCCAAACAAGAGTGAGCAAGTCAAATACCTGCCAAAAAATCCCTGCAAGTAAACCAGGTAAATGACCAACATAGGTATCTGGCTGGGATAGAGGTACAAGTATCAAAACCGCTTTTGTTTTTTCTGCTCAGCAGCAAAATATTCTGCTGTAAGGAGGCTTACTGAACTAAGAAGATACGTAGAGATCCTAGAGAAACAACTGGGTTCACACTAAAAAGGCTTTTCAAAAAAACTGTGTGTCTCAGTTTTGGATTTAGATGTTTCACACCCAAACAAGACATACAAAACTTTTGTAGACCTTGCCCTCAGCACATACTAGAATCAATGACACATATTTTGTGTACATAAAGGAGTATTCTCCACTGTTACAGTGTAGACAGAAGTGGAAATAAAGCTTTAAAACTAGTGTAATAATGAAAACAATTCCTACAAATTATTGGCACTCATATGTCACATTTTTTTGTATCTAATGAAGTCTGACATATACCCCTGCACAAAGACTATAATCATTCTTACCGTTCACAGTTGATTTACTACCAATGGCTTTTAACTTTAATGAAGTTTAGTTTGCAAACAAAAGGAATCCTGAATCAGATCAGAAGGAATTGTTTTACATCAGCATCCCAAATTTACCTGCATATTTGTACTTGATCTGTGACTATGTTGGTCTCCATAACAAGATAATTAATATGAATGGTAAAATCTAATGGACAATACTGATCCTCACAATCCTTGTTTGTTCTGAATACAGATGAAGGGAAGTAGTGGCACAATACAGAGAATGCTTATCTTGTAAAAAACACCGAATACCTTCTAAAAAAACGGAATTACTACTGTTTGGACATTGTATAGATAGCAGTCTATTAAGCTGGAACAASGAAAGACAGAAAAAAATTTATAGAAGTCAAGATGGGAATTAAATAACCAAATCATGAAAATTTCATGTAAAATACAACAGCTGTACTTACATGCAAGATTTTAAACTGTGTGTTTCTCCTCAAAAAAGAAAGCTACGAGACTCTTGAGCAGTTTTTCAAAACACGTCCACTAATGAAATTCTCATTAGGCAACATAAAGCTTTCAATATTGCGTGCTTCACTTTGGAGTGTACATAAGTAAAGAGCCAGTTGCAGAACCCCAAAACTCATAAAACAAATGCGTGGTAGTCATAATGCTGAAGAAAGAGAATGTTAATAGTAGGTAATCTATTTTCTGGCAGTACAGCAGCAGTCTGAAAGGAAATGCAGGACTTAAGGTCTGTAACTTGACCATAAGAACAAAAGGTTGTACTCTCGGGCTGTGTTGCATTTAACAGATGCTCTATGCAGATTTTTCTTCCAGCCATGTTTTCCAGAAAGAAAAAAAAAATTTGGTTTAGCATGCAATTGAACCTACTACTTCTTTCTTCTGTACATAAAAGATTAGGCATACAGTCTCTGCCAGTCCTGCAATATGCTTCCAAAGAAGTTGTCAGACCCCACAACTACAGACAACTATCTGGCTAGAAATGCTCTAGAAGATACTTAAAAACCTCTTTTGAGCAAGCCAAAATACCTAGTACACATGGTATCAGCTAACTTAAGAMAAAGGGGAGCAATTGATAGCATCAGTAATGGCTGACTGGTTGTTGCATTAAAATACTGATGGTCAGGTTACATTGCCTACTGCAGAGCTCATGGTGTTAGACCAACACCCCTGAGAGTAAGCTACTACAGGTATGACAGCTGCCTTCTGTGTACAGTAAACATATATATATTTAACGCTCCTTTTGCCTTATACACCCATTTCCACAAGGCCTGATGTATGCACATCTACCAGATCAGACTATTTCTCACACATCTCTACTTCTAGCTGTAACACAAGCTTAGTAAAGCATCATTCAAAGTTGTGTTTATTAGGTCTATTTTTCTTGGTATGTATCAGACATAATTTCTTTTAAGTTTTGGCACTTTCAATTTACCTTCACACAGCGGAGGATTAGCCTTGCAGCTGAAATATTACATACATACATAGCAGTCCATCTTGTTACACAAAGTTCTGTAATTCCCTGTACTCTTCTATATCATTTATTCAAATTTCATCATCTCTTCTTTAGTTTTACAGTAAAGAATTTTCTGTTCCAAAGTTCTTCTGGTTTGAGAGCTCTCCAACAACTTGAAAAGAGAATTTTTATAATGCCTCTAAGGAGGGATGCAGCATTCACACAGATCACTGTGTTAAAGCTCTGTAAGAATCTCCTCAAACACTACAAAGGAAGTGTACCACTGGAATCCTGAGGGAATGGTTCCTGATCTTAATTTCCTACACACTGTCTTTTCAATGAATTGGCCTGATTTGCAGATGCTGGTCATAAATTTACGTATCTTATTTAGCAGAAGGAAATTAGCATCTGCAAGAAGTGCAACAATTGTATTCAACACATTCCTAACCAACAAACTATCCATCCTACTTGGCTAGGAGACAATCCGAGGGGGTTTTCATAGATTATCTGCCCAGTACGTGGTCTACATCCCCAATTTCTTCCATCCCATCAGGGGTCACTCACACCATATTACTGACATTCCTCTGCAGGGCAGGCAACAACTCTTCTGTTACAATAATTTAAAATAATTACTATTGTGGGTTAAGGTTACACACTGAACACCTACTCTTTTACATACACACATACACTTACTGGTATACCGATGAACCACATCTAAAACATTTTGCAAAGACTAACACATTGTGGGGTTTCAAACAATGAAAAAAATATATATCTATAGCCTTCTATAACACAGACAACTGGAGGGCTTGGTGGAGAAAAAAAAAAGTGTTCCATCTAAGTTTAAGCTTTCTACAGAGACCATTCACTAGCTTCATAATATTAATGTTTGATGATAACTAAAGCTTTCTAAAAAAACCCACAAGTTAATTCAGTTTAAAAAACTGTGTTAAACCAAGTACTATTTAGAATATTGACTATTTTATCTGTAATACGTATTTACTCAGATACACATTAAATATTTAATATGTAAAAAATAAAGTGCCTTCTATCAAGTCCCAATGCAGGGACATTATAAAACATTTCAACAACTGTGAAATAAGTTACTGAATCAAAAATATAAAAGACACAGAATACTGAATCAAGCATACATGAAAACAGTTAACATAATATGTACAATTTGGTGGATGCCCCAAGACAAAAACATCCCTTCATTATACATGGTATATATTTATATAATCATCTTTATTCAATATATTATGACAATATGTATTTCAAAATTTTGTTATAGCCTGAAAAAAACAACCCTTACAAGTACACAACAAGGTTCATGCACAGAAGTCCAAGACTGACAAAGAATTTGCTATTCCTGCCCACACCACCATCGCCGCTCCTGGGAAAGATATGCCAGCGTTCTTTGCTGGGGTGCAGTGCCTCTACATCCTGTAAGGCACTGTGAGCAGCAGCTGTGAAATTGGCATCGCCAGTGGTGAGCAGATCAAATATACATGAGTAAAAATAGATGTCCTTCACAAACATCTTCTCGTGACACTTGCTGGTGGCTGTTTCCAGTGTGTACCCTGATCGGGGATGAGCAGCAGTACTCCAAGGAAGCAGCTTTCCGATCACAGGCAGTGGCAAGTGGCCACTCTTATCAATACGTTCATTGGAAGGGCAGCCGTTCACGCAGAGCTGCAGATCCTGGCTTTCCTCATAGGCCATCACCAACTCCTGGGGCATGCGAATGGCCAGGGTCAGGTAGTGACCAAGCTGACGGATATACACTGTGGTCCCGATGTACCTGGCATACATCTCAATGTATTTGCCACTGACTTTCTCCACGATCTGCAAGCTCCTGGTGTTCCCATCTCCTCCTGTTGTTGTACCATCAACAAAAGCTGCAGGCAAGTCATCAGTCACTGCTTGATACACTTTCTGATCTATACAGTCTTGGTATGATTTGAAGATAATAGTTATCTTGGGGGAAGGGGAAAAAAAGCAAAGTTAGTGGAAAGAAATCATCATCTCAATCCCTTCTGCAACTGAATATATTTGGAAGTGCCCACTRCCTCAAAACTCTTTAAGTTGTCCACAACCCATGCCTAGGGAAAGCAGCCAGTACATGCTTAATGCAGTTTTTTACCAGATGACAATTGTTAAATTTATTCATAAGAAGAAATTTATTGGCCTAGAACCAAGACTATTAGCATGTGGCAACAGCCTTGAGGTCAGGAAAGGAAAAGGTTCTATATTTAATTAGGCATCACAACTACCTCCTGCCTGACAGTTTCTTAACACTTTGGAATGCATCCTGCAATGTCAGAGAAGCATATGCACAGAGTAATTTCTACAATTCTGGCCACTATGGCAAAACTAGTATGAGACTATGCAAAATCAGAGAAAGGTATAATCAGGACGAGGAAGAATAACAAGTCAAATAATGGCTTTGGGCTCCTGGATCCACTAGTCCTAGGAACTAAGAGATTTGACTTTGAGTCCTCTGCTGCTAGAAAATGTGCCCACAGAGAAACAAAGCAAGACTGAAAAAAAGTGCCTTTGAAGAGTGACTTCCAACATCAAATCAGCAGCATAAGGAAATTAGTAATTTTTTTACATTACAACTAGCCTTTTAAACCTTTCTACTTATTGAATTAAGTCACAACAAAAGAAAAAGCAGGTCCTCCAGTTTTACTTGAAGGCAATAATTACTTGGCAGACCAAGTTTGGAGTGTCTACCAGCTTTTCTTAAAGTAATAAGTAAAATGAGAATTCACATCCAAATATTACAAACAGATATTGCTACTTCCTTTAGAGTTCCAGAAGGGAATCACTTCTTGAAAAGGTGAAAAGACATTTTGTGCCAAGAATAGGTATTTCAGTAATTATTTTCATCATCGACAGTTTATATCAAATTAGTTATAGTCTATGATTTAAGCGGTCTGCTCAGAGACTCAGATTACTCCAAAATGTATCAGAYGGGATTTTCAAATAATGAATTTTCATTTAATTTTAATTTTCATTTAAAATCTGTTCCACAGCAACCCCGCATTTTAGTTTCAGGCAACCATCACACTTGTGCAAAAACTTTTATTTCTTCCCTCCTACATTAAAGTAAGAGGTAGAGGATAAATCAAGAGCCGATTACAAACAATTTGAATAAAACCTCTGCCTTCATCAATCTCACCTCTCCATATCACTTGTAAAAGATACAAGTTTTTACCCCTCTCCTCCCATTGCAACAATTTAATCTTTGGAGTAGGCAGACATACTGTAAATAATATTACATTTATTTTCAATATTTTGTTTATCCCAGGTGGTTAGTGCTTTGTCAGTGTTTGTCTCACAATACAGGCAATACTTACTAATTGGACTTCATATGTTCTTACTAGTGCTGGATATTTTTTCCTTGCTTTAATCAGTTATACAGCTTGACTTGTATCAGCTATATAGCTTGAGACCATCTGTAGTCAAGCCTTTTGGTAAACTGATGTCTGTGGACCACAGACATAAAAAATGTATTCAGGAAAAACTAAACCTTCTACTCTTAGTGTCCTTCCTTTCATTAGGCCTGCTTTAGAATGGACTAATTAGGTTAGTATATGCTTTGGCTTCTGCGTAATTGAAGTTCACCACATATCTTTTGTTTTTATTTCCCATTAAGCATCTATTTCAAATATGTGCAATGAAAAAACAGCCAGACTAACAAAGGGTAACATTCTGAAAACTTTTCTTCTGAAGAAGCTAGAAAACCTATTGGCATGCYCTCAGACAGCAATTACACTATGTGTATGGATAATGGATATGGATAAATGCCACTGAGTCCTTTAAGCTACCCTGTGGCCAAAATCAGTTAAGCACACCCAACAGCAGATAGTCAACCACAGTCAAAATGGAATACTTGCAGAGGAAAACGTTACAGGAATAAAATTAGCAGGGACAGTGTAGCTTAACAAGTCTTTTCTATTTCATTTATAGTAGCCTGCTCCTACTAGAAGCTTCTGCACACTTAGCTGTACTTGGGCAGTGACAGGGACTGCTATAAAAGAGGAAAAAAAAACTTTACCCAAGTCAAAAACAAAAAAAACCAAACCCTAATAAGAATAAATAAAGAGAGAAGGCACACCTTTTAAAACTTTACTTTCCTTCCATATGTGCAGACAATCACTCCTGGTGTTCTTTTCTTGGTTATCTCTTTGAAAAGACATACACCAGCACAATGTGATACCACAGTCAGTCATTTTCAGAATACAGCTAGTTAAGATCACTTATCGACTACAATCACACCATAGCCATCTACACAATTTGTACACATTAAGTCTCAACTTTTTCCTCTACTACTGTCAAGAACAAGGAAATAAAGAAAATTCTCCAAGAGTTTCGCAAAACTGAGGATAAAAGCTWACTGCAGATTACAAAATGCAGCTTTTTCTTCCACTTATTTAGGAATCTTTAAAAAAGCCACTGTAGCAGATTGCGAGGGACATAAGTCTCTTTTGCAAAGCTTACTCATGTTAGGCTCCTTCCCTTATTTTATACTCCTTCAGAACTCATTCAAAATGCAGACTGTTTTTGAAACAGACACAAGTCAAGAAAATATAATTCTGAGTCTCAGTCCAATCTCTACTCACCAATACAAGCATTACCATCAGTCAATACTTCAGAATCCAACACAAATTTAATAGTAAAACTGATTTGCCTATATTAATACTACTGCACAGCCAACTCCACAGAAGGTGGCTCTAAACCTGCTGTGACAGACAATTCCTGCTTCTGACCCCAGTAATAAAAAAAMCCAACACAGTGGAAATTCATCAGTGTAGATGTCTCAAAGCCATGTACATACAGCCTGACATGCCTTGACAATACCAGAGCTACACTACCACAACTTTTAACAAAGCCCTTTCACTCCAAAATGGATATAAGACAACATCAGCTTCAAATTCATGCTTAAGTAATTGATGCCATTTCCTTAAGAAAAATCCCTGTCTGTTTCTACTGTGTGTAGGTAGCAAGCATGTACATCAATTATCAAATACTAGCTCAYGTATTCCTATATTAGACACCTCAAATACTTAGAGGAGTGCAATCTTAAGTCTTGCCTGTCTCAACAAGGATTTAATATGCTTGGCACAATTTTAAGGCCACTGCTTATTTAGTGAAGCCAAAATACTAAGACCTTCTCAAAACCATGTAGCTTGCTACCTTCTCTCAGCTCTCTGCAGTTCCCCCCCCTTGTTCCTGCTCTGAACCATCAGTGTTTCAATAATTCATTTTTTGTGCCACTCTCTGTATTATTTGTTTTCTACTATTGTTTGTTGCATAGCTGTGCAGTTCAGAAAATTGATTAAAAGCAGAGACATACCTTCTTTCTTTAAATTCCCTTCCAATGCAAAGCATTCTATGCTTTTTTATAATTTCTAATTAGTGCAGAGGCAGTCAGGTTGCACAATAATCTAAAAGTTGTGTTAAAGTGTTAAATCAGTATCCTTACAGGCTTGTGTAGTAATACACATAGGTTTTCTTCTCATGAGCAGGAGCAGAGAGAAGAAAACAACCTGTTTTAAGTTTTGTTTGATGCTCAGAAAATAAGAGGTTAAGAATTTWTATTTTTTTACACTACAGCATAGAAGATTCTCAAGTTGCTATGCTTATACACTCTTAAGGGCTAAATTACTTAGTTAACTACCTTTGCCTTTCACTTCTCCGTGCATATACAGTGCACAAAAAATATCTGTACCTTATTTGTAGCAGTAGCGCTGGATCCTGGGACCACAGGCACATTGGTCACTTGTACTGATAAGTAGTTATTGTCTATAAGGGGCCAAGCACCTTTCACTTTGCATGTCTGGAAGTGATCATTGAAAGTCCTCAGATGAGGATCCCCAAACAAGCCACAAAATAGGTAAGTAAGAGGAGCATTTTTCTCTCCTCCCTGATGTTCTCTTGCTTCTGTGTGACCACTGTAATTGCAAGGATCATGGGTCATTTCAGGGTTGGTAGAGGATGTGGGTCCCTCTTTGGTACAGTTTCTCTGGTTCATGAGGTCGCCAATCCCAAGCACTGCAGAATGGTAGACTAAGTTTCCACGGCATACTTTGGAATTGCGATAGGTACACACAGAGTATGCCCGCAGGGCCTTGCAGAACTCCAAATCAAAGTCCTCAAGAGCTGCGTTCAGATGTGAAGTGAAGGATACAAAATCAGTGGTACACTTCTGGATTCCACAAGATGTGTGCAGCTGGCAGTCACCTAAGCACGAAAGAAACAGCAGAAAGATATAAAGCAAACCTCTTAGGTGGCAATATCCCTTTCCATTGCCACACGTACCATAGAAAACAACGTGAAAGAAACTTTAAGTGTCACCCATAAGAGAAACACTGCATATTAGAAAGAGCTTGTGAGGTAGAAATATAGCAGTGGAGAATATCTCAGAGGCTGATGGGATTCATGATGTCTTAATCCATTACTTCATATTGTCTAGATGAAAATTAAGAGCACTAGGTCCTGTCAAGTATAAGTTAAATACTTGTTTTCAGATACCAAGGTGATGATGCACAAAACCACAAAATTCTGCGTTTAAATTAATCACTTAGTCAACAGGAAATCTCTGTTCAGTCTTTCAGTGCTTTACATAAGTTACTKATTTTTTATACAGAATTCTGTCCTTTAGAAGAATGTGATAAAGACAGCAAAGTGATATATATTTAGACAAAAATAAGACTGAATAAAGCAAAAATCCAAGTTCTCTTCTAGAAAACAGGGCAGAGGAAGGATGGTAAATAAGCAGATAAGCAGTTTGCTTTATTTCTCTGGTACTGCCATAGCTAAAGCTTCACTGCTCCTTTTTTTGGAACTAATGTGTGAAAACACCCAGTTGTGTGATGTGCGAGTTTTCAGCTAAAGCACCTGTACACTGCAGTAGCCCTACCTCTTACAGCATAACTCAGTAATAAGACAAATGAGAGAGAAACCCTCTCCCCACAAAAGCTTGAAGTAGTAATCAGATGTATACAACAGCTACACAGTTCAGTTTAAATGAGCATACCAGTCAGACCTTATCTGATGACCTGACTTCCATACAAATGCACAGTTAACATCCTAGCAAGCAAGCTGCAGTTTTAGTTTTCTTCACCACAGTTCTCACAGTCATGATCTGAAAACCTCCCAGATTCTCATGGCAACTGCCTTCTGAAAGTAACTTTCACCCAAGAACTTCCCAGGAACAGAAATTAAATTAGCAAGACCGTACACACACTAAGGAAAACAAAGCCACACATTTCAAATGGTCACCAGGAGGACCCTAGGAGAGATCGCATGCCTTGCCATCCAAAGAGTAAATGGGCCTTCATAAAGAATATGTGCATGACTTCATGCAACAGCTGTCCAAGCATGCAAAACTATCTACTAAAAACATGTGACTTTTGTTACTTTTATGATCTATAAAATTCATCTGTGTGAACATGAATCTGTAATTTCACACTGTCATAATGCAGGTTTTGAACATCACAAAAAGGCTCACAAAGGTAAATTAAAGTGAAAGGAAAACAGAAAGTGTCTAAGAGAAACTCCTGAGAAGTGGAAAATAGGCTGAATAATGTAATTTTTCATTTTTAAACAGTTGTTTTCTGCAATGCAYACAGTGATGAAAGGATATCAGCATTTTCTTTGCCTGCCCCTTAGCTGACCCTCCTGAGTCACTACTCATATGACTTACTCTGAATATCCAAACCATGAATTTATAAAGGCAATGTTTGGCCAGTAATGCGTAGCTAACACAAATCTCCTGTCAAAATACAATGAGGAACTCTCCACCTATAACTAATGAATTGCTATACATACATGAATTGTGTAAACAAGCTGAAAGTTTCTTCGTGCAAGCCATACATACCACCCCTGCAAAATACAGAAAAAMACCCTAATAACAATCTCAGCTTAAGACCCGTGCCAAGCAAAATTACAAAGGCAACGCAACACTGGATTTAGAACTAGACTTTCAAAGCACCAAAACTTTTATTTTCCTTCAGCTGTATTCGTGATATTATTTTAATCACATGTCAAACAGGCTAGCTGAGCAAGTGTCAAATTACCAAACAGTAGAATAAATCACAGAATCACACAAATTTTAGGGCTGGAGGGGACCTCTGGGTATCGTCTAGTTGAACACGCTTGCCAAGGCAGAGTCACCTGGAGCAGGTGACACAGAAACGTGTCCAGGTGAGGTCTGAATGTCGAGAGAGACATTCCTGGGCATACCTCCCTGGGCAGCCTGTTCCAGTGTTCTGCGGTCCTTAATATGAAGAAGTTCTTCCTCATGTTAAGGTGGAACTTTTTGCGTTTTAGTTTGTAGTTACTGTTCTTCCGGTCGCTGGGCACCACCGAAACAGCCTGGCACCATCCTCTCGGATGAAGATATTTACATGCATTAACAAGATCCCCTCTCAGCATTCTCCTTTGCGGACTCCACAGGCCCAACTCGCGAATCTCTCCTCATGAAAGCCTCCACCTGAAGGAAAAGGACCCGCCAGCTCCTCGAGTCTGTGTGCATCCGGCTGGACTCCCACCCCTCTCAGCCCTGCTCCCCTGGTACCTGCGCCCAGCAGCAGCAGACCCAGAGCGGCGAGCAGCAGCCGGAAGGCGGCGAGCAGCGGCTCAGCCCTGGCGGTGAGGGAGGGCGCGGCGCTCCCCATGCCTAGCCATGCAGGTCCCCGGGCCGGAGACAGGACCGCGCCGCAGCATGAGGCGGCGGCGGCGCGGGCGGACGGACGACGTTCTACACAGTGCTTTCCCCCTCCGCCGCCTCCTCCTCCTCCTCCTGCTCCTCGGTGCTTTCCGCGCCTTCTCCTGATCCAGCCACACGCACGGCTGCGGAACGTAGCGCCACACGCACAAAGCGACAGAGCCGCAACGAGGCGGCTGAGGCAGCAGCGCCCGCCCTATGCCCATCTCGTCAACCGCCCCACCTCCTATTGGCTGTCCGAACTGTCCGTCAGGGTCCCCCGAAGGCCCTGGCGGCCACAACTCGCCCGCTGTCGGCTCCTCAGCTGCCGCCGCTGCGTCACTACGGCTGACTGCGCCCGCCCAAGGAGCCACGCCCCCTGCGGTGGGGGGGGCCGCCAGAGGCCGCCAGGGGGCGCTGCCGGGACAGGGAAGGGAAGAGCACCGGGATTGCGCAGGGAACCCGCTGGGGTRGGGCGGAAAACGCTATTGGGAAAGGGAGCAGAGCCGGAGAGGAGAGAGGGCTTCGGCGAGATGGGGTGCCTCCGAGAAGTGACGAGAGAGACCTACGATGTAGACAGGGGACCGTCGTGACAGGTCAGGGTGGCAACACCGGTGTATCGGCGGGAACAGGGCTGGGGACAGGGCAGGTGACAGCGGAGGGAGAGGGTGGACAGGGGTTAGGGCAGAGACATCGCCAGAGCGAGAATTAGGAAAAGAATCTGCAAGAGAAAATTCCGCCATACTCAGGGTGTTTTTTGAGCATCCAAGGGCAAATTTCCCTTTGAATCTGTCATTAAGAAGCTAACAGGAGGAGCTTACAGTGCATCTCAACTAAGTAAAAATACTACTTTCAGGCTGTTTGTTCTTCCAGTCTGTTTCTCCTTGCTAGCAAACATATTTCATGCTTCTAAGATTAAACTGACTGAGTCAGATTGGTTGAGGTTCAACAAGGCCGAGTGCTGGATCCTGGCTTATGAGTGTGGAGTGGCCCCCTGTAGTGCCACAGGCTGGTGCAGTGGCTGGAAAGATGCCTAGGGAAAAGGGCCTGGAGGTTCTGCCTGGCAGCAGCTGGACGTGAGGCAGTGTGAACCCTAAGGGCCAAGAAGGCCAATGGCATCCTGGCTTGGGTCAGCAATAGTGTGATCAGAAGGACTAAGGCAGGGACTGTCCCCCCGTACTCAGGACTGGTTAGGTCACACCTTGAATTCTGTGTTCAGTTTTGGGCCCCTCACAACCAGAAAGCACTGAGGTGCTGGACTGAGTCCAGAGGAGGGAAACAGAGCTGGGAAGGGTCAGGAGCACATGAGGAAGAGATGAGGAGAGGTTGAGGGAGCTCAAGGGAGCTCGAGCTCAGGATGTTCAGCCTGGAGAAAAGGAAGCTCAAGGGAGATCTCATTACACTCTACAACTCCCCGAGAGGACATTGTAGCCAGGTGGGGATGGGTCTCCTGCCATGTCTCAAATGAGAGGACAACCCGAAATGGCCTTAAGTTGCCCCAAGGGACTAGCTTTGGTGATTCTGTGATGTGGATCCTCAGGAAAAGCATGGTCAATATACAAAATACTATACACAAGTTAAAAATCTACTTATACAAAATAGAGACCGAGTCCCTTAGATTCCTCTTTGTTAGGAAGTTCCTGGAAAATAAAAATCAAAAAAAGAAACGGTATAATTTTGTTGCTTTCATCAACCATATCTGAAAAACCCCCAAACACACAAACAAAACTCGAAATCCAAGCAAAAATCTGAGTTTTAATAGCCATTAAAATTAATGTGCATTGCCACAATCTAGGAAGAAGACCTTTGGCCTTTACTGTAGGTCACTTGGTATTCATTAATCAAGCTGTGGCTTTGGGAATTGTCACCTATGGTTTCCTTTTTCTTCAATGTTCTTTGAGAAATATTTCTGCTATGCACCTCTACTAAGAGGCAACACCAGCCTCCTTTTAATTTTGTATTGCTCTAGCATAATAATAATTTCATAATAAGAGGGTAGTAACAGGTACTTGCATTATTTCAAGCTGTGTTTGACTTTGGGTATTGTCACAGCAAGGGTACAGGTACATGCTTCTTTTGTAGGCTGATTGAGTCCCACCCTTGTGTGCTCTCCCTGTGTTGCAGAAGCCATGTAGCTGTATTAATGCATGGTACGTCTGACTTACTGTCCATCTTCTGTCTCAAAGGAGTTTATCCTCAAAAGATACATGCCACACCAACGTGCTATGGAACACAGCCTCTGTTTGTGTTCTGGCTAAACTCTGGCTAGATCTGAGCAGAGGCAGATTCTCATTCTGAATCACGTAGTATGCAAAGTTCTACAGCCTTGGATGTTTATGATGCTATTTTTACCTCTTAGCTCTATAAATAGCTTACCTAAGAAAATACTTCACTAGAAGTCATATGGCATATTTCCTTTCTCTTAGGACCTAATACTGTCCTACTGCTATTTACTTTTTTTTACTGGAGCAAAAAGTACAAAGAAAGCAAGATAGCTGTCAGTGTGATAGATGTAATTATGTTCCCTTGACTAATGCTGAGTAATAATTCATTCTCCAAGCACAGGCATTGGTTTATGGAACCAGATTATATCATCCTATATCGTTCTGGTTCATGTAAATCAGGACTAACACTGAGTGTTTGTATCTATAGCAAGAAATTTTTCTCACGACCTCTACTACTACTAAAGGTTTTTAAAGCATTCAAACATCCAGCTAATGCAGTAAAAGCTTCCTAGGAGTAGGAGGATGGATAGCTTGGGAGGCGTTTTAGAAGTTGAGGCAAATCTCTATCTTACATAACTGAAACTGAAAAATGCTGAGGGCTCTGTTTTGAAATTAATTTCTCACAAAGTASACAAATACATTGTAGATTGTACAATGACTCCGGAGTGGTGTAAAAGTGCATGAAGAGTTGATACATTGTATGTGGGGTTGATTAATGTTCGTCTGCTTGTTGTGTGGGAAACTAGCAGCATCCTGAAGGAAATAAGATGTTCGCTTGGATTGGATGTTTCTTTCCCAAAGTAACACTTGAAATTGTAGCTGTCCTTAGCAGGCCCTTGCAATGAGTTATCCCTGAACATGTGGCTCCACTGCCTTTCCAAACCCTACAGTTTCTTTCCCCACTTTTATGGAACTGGGGCCTCTGTGGGGCATGCCTGCCTATTTTCCCTCAGCCTCTATTGTTACCCATTGCTAAAATCCTCCTGGATCCTGAGGTGCCCATCTAATTTGAAGCTAGCTGCTTCAAATACCACAATTCAATCATCTTTCAGTTAAAAAATATTATTGATTGCACATTGCAACAACAGTGCTGCCTGTACAAAAGTGCCCTAAAACCAACTACCTTTTAAAAGAAAATTTATTACAGCTTGGTAGGACCACAGGGCTTATATACAGTTACCAATTTCAGTTAAAAGCTTGCTACAGATTGGTACAACTGTACTGACCAAATAAAAAGATACCATTTTCAGTTTACACAATCAAATGTATTGCAGGTTACAAAGTAGTGCCTTCATATATATATGTATGTATATAAAGAGACAAATACCAATTGAACTATCTAAATATCCACAGAGAAATAATGAAATTGTACAACTGTATACAGCTTTACATAGAACTCCATACATATACGAACATAACAGTCTATGGTATATAAATATATTGACATCTGTGTAAATATGATACTGGGTGAACCTATATATAAATAAGCAAACACCAAAGTACCTATCGAAAACTCTGTGTACCTATAACTAAATAAATATAACTGTATATATTTTTAAATACAACTCCTGACATACAGAAAGACAGCCAAATACAGACAGATACAGGTATGGAGAGGCCAAGATACAGACAGAATCTAGCCAGCCCATTTCCCATGCTCACTCTCAGCCTCTTCCCCACCTTCCAGAGCAGCCCTTTTGGAAACAGAGCAGATGGAGATCTAGGAAGCAAGGGRAAGCCTGAGTCACCTCCACTGTGTTCTCAGCCTTGCCATAGCCTCAGCACACCTGAAGCCTTCCCAATCCTTTCAGACATTCCAAGCCCGTCGACCCCTACACTGCTACCATCCCTCTCAGTGTCCCCAGTGCCCTTAGTCCCACCACCCTTCTAAGCCCATGCCATTTCCCTGTCCCCTCAGCCCCTGTCATCATCCTGAGCTCCCCTAGACCTTCAGCTTCACTGCTTCCTCTCAGCCCCTACAGTCTCACCGTCCTCAGAATGCCACCATCATCACACACAGCAGAATTGTGCCTTCAGCCATCCTGTCCCCTGTGGCAGTCCCAGTCCCCTCAGTCTTACAGCCCTTCAGCAACTCCCCAGTGCCTTGAGTCCTGAAGCTCSAGTGGGACAGTTAATTGGTGCTGCCAGCAGTTCCTCCTTCTCCTGTCAGATGCAGGCAGCCAGGATGCAGGCTGAAAGCAGCTTGGACCAACCAGGCCACCAGCCTTGACACCAATGAGGCAAGAGGGGACAGAAGAGACACAGTGGACAAAGCAAGAGGGGACAGAGGCAGCAGAGTGGGGAAAGAGGGGAAAAAGCAGCCATATGCCTCTACAAATATCAGCAATGTACCTAAATATCCATAATCTTAGAACTCTAGAAATAAAGGCCCCTTGATTTATAAACTTAGCTAGTTTTTGTTAGGATGTCACATCTCTTCAGAGTGCTTATGGACGTGTACATCAGATTGGGTTCTTGCCTTCATGGCCAGTTTTTAATATTGACACAGACATGGTTAAAGGGATAAGAAAGTGTTTGGGATCCCAAGTGCACAACTTGATGGCAAAATGCACACCTGTGTATAGCACAGATACAAGTTTTATAGGTTTCAGGAATACGCATATCTATCTAGGATTCCCCAATAAACTTAAATTCAGTGATGTTCCCCTATTCTAGTAAATCCCCA